>NC_046166.1:67564308-67794308 GCF_011064425.1 Rattus rattus
CTTATATCCTCTTAATAGGCACTGGTTTGCATAGTATTTCTTATGAAACTGAGATTTTCTTTTGAAATGGGAAAGTACTTAGTTCATTAACCTAAGAATTTTGCCACCTGGGTTGGCTCAGCATTAATGACTTTTGACACCTTCAGAACAGACTATCACTAGAAACAGTACCATGGAGTTTCGAGTTGATTTATCATGAGGCTTGAGAGATACTAATTCCAATACCCCCTGTGATACCCTTTGTTCCATCAGCAGGAAAGGAAGCATGCTTATTTCTTCCCTTTTGTCTTATTTGTTTAAACTTTATGGATCTACATGGATGGCTATCATCTCTTCCCCAGAGACTCGGGCTTTTACTCATGTTCCCTCAACAGCTCCCTGGGTAGAATATTTTCCTGTAACAGTTGACCTGTGGGATAGTGAAGGACTCCAGCTGTCCACTCAGATGGTGGGCAAAGAAGACATCTATGTCCTCAGTGTGACAGTCGCCTCACATGCTACCTTACCCTCCAACTTGCACAATACCTCATGCACCTGTCAAAACTGCCATCCTGGACGATGTCCTATCACTGGTTTCAATATTCTGGCTTTCTGTTTTTAGATTTGTCTCTGGAGCCAGAACAGCCTTTCATCTTGTTCTAGGATGAACGCATTGCCCTTCCCTAAGATCAATGATAAATGCTTCTGTTCCTGTAACATGTATTTCTGAATGTTCCAGGGAGTATGTTCCAGGGAGTCTGGTGAATGTTGATGGTAGGAATATAGGTCCTTTGCAAAGACGTTTTCTTGGACTCTTTCTGTCCTGGCTTCTGTAAACTATGTAGTTGTGTAAGACAATTCAGAGTCCAAAATTCTCTCACATGTGTATTCCTGTTTAATCCATAAACCTTCCTTGAAGGCTGCAGCAATGGAGGGCAATTAAGGGCACCAGTTGCCATTACAGAGGACCCAGGTTCAGTTCTGAAAAACTACATGGCAGCTTACAAAACATCTGTAACCCTGCCCCCTCTTCTGAACAGTAGGTCAGACTGCATGTACATTGTATACAGATGTATGTGAAGGCAAAATATCTGTGCATGATAAATAAATAAAAAATAAATAAACACCTTTAATTTTTAAAAAAATATTACTTTGACTTTCTTCTGTTTTTGAAATGACTCTTAAGGTTTAAAAGGTGGCCTCTTGGCATATTCTTCAGATTATGCCAAACTCAAGCAAGCTCAAGGCTAGCCTCAGTTACCTGTAACCTACTCTAAAATTGCCATAACGCCCAACACCCAAAACAGTCTCTCATGGATTGCTGGTTATGCTCTACTGTTAGAATTGAGTGACAGCATTAGGTCATCTGTGGGGGTCCTCTTTCTGTTGGTAATTTTGGGCTGTCTTCTTCTTGATGCTCTCTAGGGTTGGTGCAAACGTGCAGTTCTCCTGTGAGGATAATTATGTACTCCAAGGGGCCAAGGGCATCACCTGTCAAAGAGTCACAGAGACCCTTGCAGCATGGAGTGACCACAGACCCATTTGCCGAGGTAAGGCGCCCAGTAAGATGGTCCAGACACTCCCCAGGGCAGGATATACTCCTGAACACAGGGTAAAGTTTAACTGGGAGTTTAAATGGTCAGGAGCAAGGGAAGGATTTAATAATATGTGTATCTTCAAGATGATGTGGGTCAGAAGAAAGTGCCTCAAGGTTTGTTAGGAGGTAATTACCCTAAGGCTATGAATGTTTTCATGGTAGTACAGCTATGAGTAAATATGATATATTGAGCACACACAAAAACACACATGTATATGCAGAGGAGCACATACACATCAAACATTGATAGTTCTCTTTATATGTGCACAGTGTATGTGCACATAAAAACATGTAGCAAACCTTAAAGCCCTAGCCCTTTGGTGGCACTGTGAATGCAATGAGTGATAGAAAGAATTTATCAACATGGTCTCAGATCTTCGTTTAATTAACCAATGGCCTTTTAGATTGTTTGCACTTATTTATTTACACATGCACGTGTGTGTATGTCTGAGCCCACAAACCTTGCATGGTTCCTATGGAGGTCAGAATAACTTTCAGAAGGGGGTCATATCTTTCCAACATCATGGTGGTACTTCAGTCTACAGTGTGATAACTTCCAATCTGTCTTGCCAGCTCATAAACTACACTCGGATGTGGTTTACCAAAGAAAATAATCACCATCACCATTATCTACTTTCTTCAAATGATATACATGAAATTAAACAGAAATAAAATATCAATATTCTTCTTTTATGATATATGTGAAACCTGCCTAAAATTTGGAAATCATATAGAGTCTCATAGAACATTGACTTCACTGTTGTATATGAAAAACATTTTTAAATTAAAGAGAAAACTAAGTTTGGAGTTTATGTCATTTTTTTGTCTATCTTATAAAATAACCTATATAATCTGATCGTTTTCAAAGAAATATAAAGCACTAAGTGGATCATAGAAAGTTCTATAAATAACATCTTCCCCTCTGTGTAGATATTAAGTTAGTTATTAGTTTTGTTCAAGTGTGTGCATGGGTATGGTGTGTTCACCCATGCATGCATACATGAAGGCCAGAAGTCAATGTTGAATAACTTTCCCAATAGTTCCCCACCTTAATTTTTAATTATGGGGTCACTTTGAGCCGACCTTTCATGCTTTCCTGGGATGTGTTTGACTCTGTCCCTCAGTACTGGGTCCTGGCCTGACTTGTACATGGATGCTGGGAGTTCTTAAGCCTTGTACAAGAAGACTTTTAACACTGAGCCATCTTCAGAAACCCTGAACCTTGTAGCCTTTTAAAAGGATGTCTGGATCATGTGTTGTTGTGTTTTTAATATTTTCCACATGTAATGCCTGCACTCATTGACAGTCATAGTAACAGTTTGCAAAAGTCCCTGCCAGAGCACTGCGTACAAGAGAAGTATATTTGACTTTATTCTCCATGGACTTTCATGGCCTTTTTGATGATGCTTTGAATGAGAACACCCTTATCCATTAATTGGGAAGTCATTGTAGATAATGTGCATAGTAAATGATGACTCTGTGCTGCGTATTTTCAAAGATGTAAAAACAAAAAGCATGGAGTATCTCATGCCTGTGGTCCCAAGACAGAGGAGGCACAGGTAGGAGGATGCTACATTTTAGGGAAGCCCATATGCTAATCCTTATGTGACTGTCACTCACTCAGGAAGACAGGCACAGAAACATCCTGGCACCCTGACAGGATTCGTGCATTGCTCTGTTTGCTCTTCTGCTCTGTCAGTTAGATATACTTGATTGAATTGTCCCCTTTACCATTCTAGAATAACGTTCTTTCTACCTGGAGCAAGTTCTTGGGATAGATTTCTCATGGAGGATGTAGTTTGCTGGGCATTTGCTACAGCAGAAAAAAAAAATAGAACCTTCAGTACTTTTAAATCTCATGTTGCTTTCCACGGTGGCTCACAGAGACTGAACCACCAACCAAAGAGCATGCAAGGGCTGGTCATAACACCCCACCAGACGTGCAGCTTCTTCATGTGGGTCCCCTAACAATTGGAGCTGAAGCTCTCATTGGCTGACTGTGTTGCCTGCCATTAGATCCCCTTCCTCTAACTGCACTTCCTGGTTGGGCCTCACTGGGAGAGGATGTGCTTAGTCCTACTGCAACCTGGATGTCCTAGGGCGTGACCTATCTAAGGGGGGCTTTCAGTTCTCTGAGGAGAACGGTGGGTAATAGGGGAAGAGATTTGTAAGGCTGGGATTGGAAGGAAAGGAGGGAGGGGGAAGTGATCTGGATATAAAGTGAATAAATAAATTAATAAGTAACAACGACGACGACAACAACAACACCTATGGCTAACAAAATGAACCAGTGAGTATGTATTGCCAAGTCTGCCCACAGGAGTGATAGAAAGAAAGAACTGACTCTCACAAGTTCTCCTCTGACCTCCACAGGTCTACTATGGTACCTATAAATTACTCTCCAAAATAAATAAAATGAAATAAAAAATTAAAAAACAGTAAAACCACTATATGTGTCATATTGATAGATGTTAGAGTGATCAGCAGACACACACAAAAAATGTGGTCTTTCAATATTTTGGGAAAAAAAGTCAAACAAGACTAACATTAGTCCATTTTACTGTAAAATTTCTTAAGCAGAGTTGAAAACGCATTTAATATTTTAAGTAAATAGAAAGTCTAAATGTAAAGTTTCTATATATTCAACTGCAAATGGGATCTCCTTTTAAGTTAACTTATTTTGTGAAACCTTGTCTTTAACACTTTAATATGCATTTCCTGCATTCAGTTAATCCCACTTATTTATTTATTCACATATTCAAATAACGTAACATTGTACCATCTGGCAGGGCCTGGGATGTTTCTGTGCTGTCTTCCTAAGTGATTGACTTTCACATCCGGGTTAGCGTATTGGCTTCCCTAAACTGTAGCCTCCTCCACCTTCTGCCTCCTCTGTCCTGGGATCACAGGAAATACCCCATGATTTCTGCCTTACACCTTTGAAAATACACAGCACAGGCTCGTCATTTAGTGTACACATTATCAACCAAGATTTGCTAAGTAATGCCTAGTGCCCTCTGACCCTCCACTCCCCTTCCCTTTCTGGCCCCATTCTCTCCTGCTTTTAGCAATTGCTACTTTGCCCTCTGGAGAAAAAGTCAGTTCTCCCTAGACTCCAGATGTGAAAAGAACCACCTAGTGTTCTGTGCTTGTGTGTGTCCCTTACCAGTCTCCTAGCTCTATCCAGAGAAGCAATAGGAGCCTTCTCTGCTTCAGCATCTGCTGAGAGGATAGTCAGTGTGGTCTTTAACTTCTTGGAAGCTTCTGGAGATGGGGGCAAAAGTGAGAAAAGGCCTCCTCAGTCCGATGCATTGTGTCTGTCGGTGGCTGAATGTTCAGACTTTTTGGAGCCATGATGTGCTGTGGGATAACTTGTCAATGGAGCCATGTGGTCACATTCAAGGCTGTTCTACTTTTGATAACTCCACTAGCTTTTTCCAGATGTGAAGCATCGCTTGTCACCTTAAAATGCAAGATGTTTCAACACTAGTTAGTTTAGGGACACACTCTCTCTTTATTGTCAACACTTTATTATAAACAGCATAAAGAAGTGATACATCAGATTCCCATATGGCCTGTACATCTCAGATTCATATCCCAGTTTGTCAACTATGGTTCTGCTTTCTAAAAACTGATGCTGGCCCTAGAAGCACAGCACTGACAGGGTGGAGCCTCCTGATCTGAAATCCAAGGATAATGTGGGCTACATAGCAAAACCTTGCCTCAAAAGAGTTAGTAAATTCCTGTTTTCTGCATGGCCTACCCTGTCTCTGAACTCTGTACAATGATTCAAGTACTGATTTCTACCAGTCCAAGATGACTGAGGTTTTTTCCACTTCCTCCGGTGGGCAGGAAAGAGCAGGGCCAAGGAGAAGAGGGAAGGGGAGGGGAGAGGATTGTCAACTGGGTTCCTCAAGTTCTTGTTGCCCCCATCCCTGCCCATTTTAAAGCTGTCCTCCACTGTTTAATAGCAGTACCTCAGGTCACACAGTGGACCCTGTGTAAGCCACATTCAAACAGAAAATAATACCAGGGGGATAGGGATGAGTCTGTGTGTTTGTTTCCTGGCACTGATTCACAGACGCACTGTCTTGCTCTCTAATAACTACGTGCAGAAAGATAAAAGATAGAAAGCAGAGAGACAGCAAACAGGCTGGACTCCCGGGGACCTATCACACCTATTATCCACAGACCAAGAAAGAGCGGGATTTTATCTTTTCATAAAAGACTTGTAAACAACTATCCTGATAGGGTACCAACCACAGACCAGTGAAAAGACAGAGCCCAAGGGAAGCTGGATGTAGAACAGAATCACTGGGCTTGCTTCCAGGAACATGGATGACTCCCAGACTTACAGGGAGCAGTGTAAGGCCATCCACGTGTAGCAACCAGAAGTTCTAAACTCAGAACCGCTTTAGCCCTTCCCCCACACATTCAGACAGGTCAGTAGCTCCTGAAGGATGTCGTGTCAGCTGTCTTAAGAGTTTTACTGCTGTGAACAGTTATCACAACCAAACCAACATTTATAAGGACAACTTTTAAGTAGGGCTGGCTTGCAGCTTCAGTGATTCAGTCCATTATCATCAAGGCGAGAGCATAGCAGCACCTAGGCAGGCATGGCACAGGAGGAGCTGAGAGTTTAACATCTTTTCCCAAAGGCAAACAGAAAAAGACTGGCTTCCAGGCAACAAGGAGGAGGGTCTAAAAGCCAATGCCTACAGAGACACTTCCTCCAAGGCCACACATCCAAAGAGTGCCACTCCCGGGGTCAAGAATATTCACCCACCACATCGGCTGAACTCAGCTGTCTAGACTTGTTCTGAGGAAGCTACATGACTCCCAGACACACACAGGTTAAACTCACACCACCCACACACACCATCTTACCAATATCAAACAGCCAGGAAATGGGTGAATTTAGCTTTATTGATATGTTTATTGGGTACAAGTGCCAAAAAGATATTATCTACACACTGATGTAAAGACCATAATATGATATCTGTTTTATGATCATTTTCCCACACACTGGGAACACTGTGTGGATCTGATGGTTCTCACATGCCTGCCTTCTGATCACCCATGCTGGGAATGCCTTATGGATCAGCCAGCACTGCTTTAGGGAGAGTACGCCTGCTTCCTAGCCTTGGAGTCATCAACACGCTAAGGCTGCTGCGAGGGCACGACCCAGTGACTCATAGTCATTTTTCTGGTTGGCATCCATACCAGAATATACTTTGTTCAATTAAAATCCATAGTCTTTTCTAGACTGGCCTTTTACGTGTGAAGATGTCCTCATTTCTTCCTCTGAATGACCTCTTACTGGCACCTGATGATGGACTGACTCACTGGTCGTGAAGAGCTAAAAATTGGGCTCTTCTCTATGTCTATAAAAAGATGATGCTGTGTCTCTAACAGGTACAGAGAACTTTCAAATAGTTCTCAAAATAGATTGTAGAAGCATTTGGCAAGCTGTGGGTGAGTTTCATCCTGGGGGGTGCAATCTACTCAATGCTGACTCTGGGGACATTTACCCGGCTGTGGGAAGTTCCCTATATCGAATGCAATGTCCAAAGCCTATTCTTGCCACCATTACAAGTAGTTTGTAGAGAGATAACAACCTGGTGTGGATTCTCCATTTCATTTTGGCGATTACGAGAGCCCATGGATTAATCATGTCAGGCATACATTCCAAAGTCAATCTTTGATCAGAAAGGAATGACGGCCCTGAGCATTGAGACAAAGAAAAACATAAGGATATTTAAGGTCATTGGATAAAGTAAGGCTTGGTCTTTAAGGTTCCCAGTTCCACAAAGGGTGTCTAACTATTAGGTTATTTTCCACCCTTCTCTCCTCGGGGAGTGTCTGATCGAAGCTGTTGGTAACACACCATGAGTCAGAAGTGACCCTGGGTCTAGAAGCTGGTGTGGTTTGCCAAAGCTTGCATTATCTAATTAGCCTGGAGGACTGGGGACATTACCTTTCCCTCCAGTTACCAAACAGATGAATGTTGTCACAGCTCAGTAATTACACAAGGGAATCCATATTCCATTTGAAATTATGCATAGTTCATTTAGAGATATGAAAACAGCTATTATGATTTTTTCTCAGGGTAAAACATTACGGGCTGTTTAAAACTGCATAAGCATCCTTAACTGGCAGTAGGAAAAATAAGCAAACAAAAAAGACAAGGAGACGATATAACTTTATTTAAGTGAAATATTCATTCTGGCTGGCGTTTCATTTCCTGAGCCTTAGAAGAGACGAATAGGGAAGGGGGTCTCTACACTGATGTGCCTTCCTGGGTGGAGTTAACATGAGGGCTTGAGTGGCTCCCTGCATTGAAAGGGCACGTAAGAAAAGTGAAGTGTTATTTTCAGTTGTAACCCCCGTTACACAAAAGTTAATTGGAGGCAGCCTGGGTCACAGAATAAAGTTATTATTACCTCAGGATTCCAGGTGAGGTTAACTAGAATTATCCTTAACATATTAACTTGTCATGGACTGAGGCTGTTATGCATTTTCCTTTCTATCAGAGTCTTACGCCTATGCAGAAATGACCTTTTAAATGGTAATGAAAAGATTATTTACACCAGAGAGAAGCTTTATGCTGTTGGATCATAGGTCTAGCATCAGTGTTAGAATTATATTTCAGATGGTGGTTACTTGTCCAAGCAGCTATTGTAACAGAGAATTAAAGGAAAAGAAAAGCACGTAGTTTCCTTGGTTGTTCTGAATTAGGGGAAGTACCTGTGACTGGAAATTCTTGCGCTTTGTAATTGAAGGGTACTTGGGAAAACAGTAGCTTTCTAGATATTGTTTTGTCAAAGAGTTTCTGTAAGAGATGGGTTCATAATTATACTGCTAGCCTATACTGCGGACAAACAATAGCCTGGAATGCACAGAGTTGGTGCTAACCCCATATGGGAGCCATGACATGACCATCTAAAGCTACTGGCCTTGCTTTTCTCCACTGTGCATCTTGTATCTTGTCAGATGTCAGTGTGTCTGAAATCCCTGTGTTATCCACTCTCTCTCATCACCAGCCCCACTCTGTGGACCTTCCCCCCGTGATTCCCTCATTTCTTGACATCATTGTATCTCAATTTTTCCTTAAACATTGCATGTGTTTCTTTGTTTCTTGATTCATACAAGGAGTTTCGTTAATTTCTCCCTCTGCCATACCCTCACTGTTTGGATCATGGTAGGCAGTCAGCATGTTCTTGGCCAGGCATACTGTCATGTCAAAGCCATGTGGAAGAATAGACTCATGTCCTTTAGTACGGTGTTCAGATGACTCTTGGGTAGAATAGTTCTTTCAGTCATCAAGTACAGTAAGAGGCTTAAGACAACACAGCTGAAGACACGGCAGCTGGTAACTGCCTGAGGTAGCCCTGGAATCCAGGTGAGAAGACAGGGGGACTAACAACCCTTAGCACCCTGATCCCTGCTCTCTGTCTTCATTTCATACGATAATCTAGATATTTCAAAATAATTTATTACCTTTAAAAATTCAAGAAATATACCATTTATTATATATCATATAGTATATATGTTAATCATATATGTGTTAAATATATACTATAATATATGATCTAGTTATTTGTTTCAAAAAGCTTCCCATGTGATTCGAGCTGTTGTGCTAATTTAAGTATACTGGAATCAAATTTTTTACCCTTTAGCTAATTTGACTAAATTGTTAGGGTAGAATGAAAAAACATCCCAGGATCTAAGTAAGTACGTAAATACTTTTATTTTATTTTATTATTATATTTGAGACCTGGTCTCACCTTTAGCTCATATTGGCATCCAAGTCATGGCAACCCGATTGTTTTATATTCACAAGTGCTGTGATGTCAGATTTGAACTCCCAAACCCAGAAATTATTTAAGTGAATTGAGTCATGTGAGGGAGCTCTGTTTTTCATTTAGTATCTTCATCACTCAGATGATAAATAGTCACTGCTGCCTTTAGAAAGGATGGATTTATGTATGAATATAATGTATTTGACTAGACACCCCCTCCCCCATTTCTCTCTCATTCTCTTCCTCCCCCTCCCTCCCACCATTTCTCCCTTCCAACTTCATGTGCTACTTTACTTAATCCTGTGAGTCCCTTGGTGCTGCCTGTAAGTACATGGGTATAGGACCACTCACCGAACCATGGGGACCCTGGAGAAAACTCCCACTTCTACTCCCAGCAGCCATTAATTGTCAACAGCTCCTTACTTAGGGTGAAACTTCACAAATCCCTACCTCATCTGTGGGTGGCTTGATCTTGTGTAGTCTTGTGTTTGCAGTCACAATGTCTGTGAGTTCCTGTGGGCAATGGTCTTGTCATGTCCAGAAAATAATGTTTCAATACAGATGCCCACTACTCTGGTTCTTATAATCTGTCTACATTCCCCTCCTTGATGCCCCCTTCACCTTGGGAAAAGGGGATCTGATATAGATGGCTCATTAGAGTTGAGTACCCCACAGTCTATTGCTGTGTGCTCACAGGTGAGCTATAATAACAACTGGTACAATACTGGCCTGAATGTTATGGAATTGACCAACCATTTTTCTGGTTAGATTTAAAGCTACTCCACACATCAGAATTCTTGCCCAGTACCATTAACTCATCCAAACCATCTTAGATGGGTGTGTCATAAGGCCCAGGGAGAGGACCTACTGCTTTAGATTTAACAAACACTGTATAAAACTACACCTACGGCTTTTTTATGCCCTTAGTGTCTTTAAGATGCACGTAAAACTGTACATCTTTAAGTCCTTATCAGAGAAGGTTCTTTATGCAGTCAATGGTGATTAATCCTGAGTTCTACAACTGGTCAATGTGTTAAGAATAAGAGACTGAACAGTTCATTTTTCTTCTTAAAAATTACATTTTCTATGCACTTTTTTATAAATTCTAGTTTTATTTGGAATATATAATTATCAGTGAAACTTGAGTCTACACACTTAGGAACCTCTCCAGGGAGTAACCTTTGTTCCACATTAGGACACAGTGACTGCTCACAGACATTTAGCATGAACAAGATATCATGTCGTCAGATGCTGACCAGGGCTAGGTCTTGAGAAGAGTGACAGTAACACTGAACTACACTGCACATAAACACACATCTGTACATGTTGGTGACAGGAAACACAAAGATTGCCCTGAAAGGTCTTGGATCCTAGTGCATAGTGATTCCTTATGTAGTTTAAAGACTTCATTGACTGTTTGAATACTGAGCTAGTAAAAGAAAAAAAACAACTACAAGATTAGAAATTGCTTTGCCTTTGAGGACACCATGACTTCCCAGTGCAAATCAGGACAGGTCTTCCTCTCCAGCTCTCTCATATCATAGGAGCTACATGCATTTACAATAAGGAGTGAAAAACTACACTGTGTGAGGAAATACCAGAGGCCACAGGCAGAGCTTCAGACTTCTGCTTTTCTGAGTCATCTTGTACCGTCTTGTGTGAATTCCCACAGCTTAGTGTCTGCTCCTCTTCAGGTACAGCTGGTCAAGTTCCTACCACCCTGATTCCCATTCTGTTCCACAGTGGAGCCTATGCACATTGCTTCTTTTCGTCTTCCAGCAAAACTTCTCTTGCACCACCTGGACTATTGTGTGTGCAATGGACGGAGAGTGACACACACTGAGACAGCAGTTATCAAGCTCCCTTGGTCTGGTGATGCTCCACTACTGCTTTTATTCAATGCAACACTCTGTCTTCATATCCTCTCTTCTGATGCTCTGTTTTCTACCTGTCTTTTTCTTCTTCACTGCAGAATTTATTTATTTACTTCTCTCTTCCTTTCTTTCTTTCCTCCTTTCTTTCTTTCCTTCTTTCTTTCTTTCCTTCCTTCCTTCCTCCCTCCCTCCCTCCCTCTCTCTCTCTCTCTCTCTTTCTTTCTTTCTTTCTTTCTCTCATCCTTCATCCTTGTGGCACTATGTATAAAAACAAAGGCTTCATATGTGCTAAGCAAGGACTCCACTACTGATTTACATGTTTAGTTAACTATTTTATTTTTGAAACAGCTCTATCAAAGCACATGCTCCCTGTAAGCGTAATTTCTCATAAATATGTGAGATAAATCACTTGAAGTTCCGAATCAAGTTTTTTGTAAGCCAGTCGATAGGTCATGCTTCAACACAGGCGACAAAGGCACACAGCAGGGGGAGGGGGAAGTGTTAGAATCTGTGTATTTTTCTGCTGGGGCCTAATGATTGGAGGAGTCCAAATCATCAGTGGGAATGTGGTAAAATAACTTCTGACATCTTCAAATATGTCTTCTCAAAACTTAAATAGTTAGCTATCTCTTTGGTAACTTTTATTCAAAACCAACCCAATATATATTGTGATTAACACTTTATTTACAAGAACTGTTAATTATGAAGTGTAGCAAAGTTGAAATTCAATATAAAGACATTATTACTATATAATGATACCTATCCTTAAGACTTTTTAACTAATGCCAGCAAAGTAAAAATGCTTTAGACAAATTTCACATTGGAAGCTGATCTTTTCTGAAAACATGTTCCTAAAATACATGTATCACAGAGTGAAGATTAGCATCTAGTGTAGGCCCATCCTTCTAGAAAGCTCTTCTGGGCAAACTGTAGACCTTCTTCATGCCCAAGAAGATTTGATAAACAGTCTTGTCCTTTATTTTAACAATGTAGTGTCTTTAGGTAGAAAATGCTGGTATGTTAAAGTCATGTTTAGCATGTGTATGCATGTAGAGTTGATTAATTTTTAGCTAATCATGTCTGTACTGAGTACTCATCAACATCTAAGTCATTAGATGTGAGTCTCAATTTCATATGAAGGACTTCAGCCTATGTTCTTGATGCTAAGCTTGTACGATAAAATACAGAGAAGACCCGGACTCAGCCTGAGAAGACAAAGCTGGGGAGAAATAGTGGCACTGAAAGAGTCATGACTTCTACAGAGGAGTGCGATTATTTCCAGGATCATTCACAGTTTAAATCATCTTAATAGAAGTATAGACTAGAGAGAAGCCTACATATTCCTTCTGGGGTTAATAGAGGCTCCTAAATTCACCAAAAGCTAGCCTTTGCAGGTCAGGAGATCTACAGTGTTGATTCTTAGAGGCGAGTCTCCTAGAAAACAATTGGCCTGAGTATATAATCAGCCAAGGCATAGAGGGAAGAGAGAAAGCAGGAGTCATGAACAAGACCAATGCTCCACTGGGTGTCCAGGTAAGCTCCCTGTATGAAGGTGTATAGACTAATTCACTGGATGGCCAGGAATGCTCTGTGCATGACAGTGTCTAGGGTAATGGAGAGCAGATTTTGCATGTACTTTCACGTAAAAGTAGCCTTTTTGGTTTTTTTCCCAAGCCCAATTTGAGTTATTAATATCCAGCCAAGAAGCCAGACTGATATTAGATTTCCAAGTTATCCCAATGATTTGTAAGAAAAACAAAACTTTGAGAAAGAAAGGGGTGATTAAAATACTTTTTATCACAGAGCACGCCATGCTTTTTCGGTTTTACAGTTTAGGGCTTCTGTTGCTTTTTCATTCTAACTCCAAGATGAAGAAAGGAACCACAATGCCGGTGCCTCCCTTTGCTTTTGGAATCACTGCTTCTATGTTCTTTAAGCTTTCAACAGCACAACACACTCAAGTGCCTATCTTCATTGTGCTATAAGACTTGGCATTGTTTTTGTGAAATAGCATCTGAGCAACGAGTGAGACGTTAACATTGCATCCACCGTCCTCATTTGAGATAGGATGAAGCTTGGCAAAGATGAAACTGCAGTTAAAGTGCCTCCTGTGTGATGTGTGACACTGGTCCTGAATCCCACTCTATTGTACTCCTTTCTGAAACTCACTGGCTCTGTGCACAGATGGGTAGATACGCAGATGCTCTGTGTACAAATGAGTACATAGGAAATGAGGTTTTGTGCCCCCAGCGGATTCTGAAGTATTGATCTTTCCAAGGCATTGTGACCATGAGTGACAATATTCTTGCACATTTCTTCTAACAAGGTATCTTCACCCATAGCCTAAATATCAGGCAGGGTTCCCGAAGATTGAGCAAAAGACAACTGCCAATGTTATGTCATGACCTATTAACAGTAAACTTCCTGAGAACTGAAGAGATGGCTCAGAAGTAAAAAGGCACTTCCTCCTGTTTCAAAGGATCCAGGGGCAGTTTCCAGTACCCCCCATGGTTAGCTAACAACTGCCTATGATCCCAGCACTCAAGGATCCAATATCCTCTTCTGTTATCTCGTAGGCATCTTCCCCTCTAAACTCACATGTTCATACCCACACAGAGACATGCACGTGCAAGTAAATTAAAAATAAGTATTTTTAGACTATAATTAGGTATTATTCTGGTATTAGTTATGGAGTAGGCATGCTCACACTCTCCCACAAATATCTCTGAACCAATAAAAGGAAAAGAGTCCAGGAATTTGAAAGAGATTGGAGAAGGGGCATGTGGCAGGGTCCGGAGAGAGAAAGGGAAGACGAAAATGATGTAATATCTGTTTTTTTTTAAAGTAAAATGTCATGTTTTTCCTCTCCTAGAAGAATCTAGATATAAATAGAAATCTATATTTATACATACATAGGATACGAACGTAGAAGCAGGTCTGTGTGAGGAGGAACAGGGGAGAAAAGAGAAAACCCTGCTTACCTTTTTCCTTGTATGGAACCTAGAGTAAAGGATACCCTACCATATAGAGACAGATGGTGTGCATTGTGGTGGTATGAAGAGAAGAGGACCAGGAGGGAACTGTAAGGGGCAAATGTGTTCGTTATACTCATTTTATACTGTACTCAATTCAAATAATACTCATATATGAAAATGTCAGATTGACACCCATTATTGTGCATGCTGCCTAAAAACTGATTTCATTTTAAAATGAAGTTCACATCATAGTGGTGTTAAAGCAAAAACAAAAACAAAACAGAGAACTCTCATTCCACATGGTGGTGTCTGATGGACTGCTGGGCAAACTATTTTGTTTCCATCTGTTTCCAGCCAGGACATGTGGATCAAACCTGCGTGGGCCGAGTGGTGTCATCACCTCCCCTAACTACCCAGTGCAGTATGAAGACAATGCTCACTGTGTGTGGGTCATCACGACCACTGATCCAGACAAGGTAAGGCTTCTCCACCCACTCGCCTGCTGTCAGCAGCCAACTATGGTTAGCAGACTTCTTGGGCAAAAATTGACAGTGTCTATGGCCCACACATCCTCATCCATCCATAGAGCATAAGCAGGACTCAATACAGCCTCTTGTGGTGGTCAAGGAGAGGAGGTCATTCCTGCTGTTGAGTACCTGTGCTCACTGTTCAGTCAACCATTTCCTCTGGCTTGAGACTTCACAGTGCTCCTTGCTAGAAGCTCTTCTGCTAGGTAGAGCTACAGGGCTGGCTTTCCAGCTGGGTTGTCCAAACCAGGCTGTTATCTTTTTCTTCTCCAAAAGTTATCAGGTCTCTCTCCTTTCCCAATGTCTTATGATACTATGTTGGATATACTGTTTCCCATATTCATGATGACTGAAACTGGGTGAATTTTCTGTAAGTCGGCTACATGTCCTTATGACGGGATGGCCACCTCTTATAGGAAAGGCGAGGAGAAGATATTCACAACTATTTCATTTGCTTCAAAATGAATGTCTTAAATGTACTCTAAATTCAGCAAAATGTGGAGCAGACCATGAGGGTGGGGTGCCCTTATGTCATTTTCATTAAGAAACTGACAGCAAACTATTCTGACATGGATTTCAAACAATATCAAAGAAACACTTTTAAAGGAACAGCTTTCTGGTAATGTTCATTTACTGAGCATCCTGTTGCCACCTTCTGTGTGGTCTTGACATTTTGTGTCGACAGTGGCCACCTGTCTATTTCTGTAGTCTGCTAACTTCCTTCATTTCTGTTTAGTTTTGTCCCTTGCTTCTGAGTCTCAGTCCTGCAGGAGAGAATGGGTGGTTCATATCCAGTGGCATTTCTACCGGATCCCTGTTGGATTCAGCTTGTTTAATTCTGTTATAACACAGCAAGTATTTTATATTCAATGTCAGTTCTGATAAACAGAGATAAGTAAAGATCTAGGGAGCTCCTGAAGGAATTGCTGGACTGTGGTAGCCCACAGAGTCCCTGAGTTCCTGCTGAGGTGCCTATCACCACAGTGCAGCTCCCAGAACAACATCCACACCAGGGCAAATGCACAAATTTCTGTACCCCAGAGCTTTCATCTGTTTGGCTGGTCCTACCCTCAGCCTGTAGGTGCTCTATACATAGAAGTGTGTGGGCCTGAATACATTAGCAGGCATTCTGAACCTCAGAGCCTGCATTGTCAAAGAGACTGTAGGAACATATTCCTTCACTGGGGGCTGTGAAGAATCAGTTGCTACAGGAACCCAAGGTAGCATAGAAGCATCATCCACTATAGAGCATTAGAAATAGAAGTGGCAATAACACCCAACAAGAGCTGAACAAGGAGTTGGTTGATAGACAAAGTGTCTATCTAACCAACAATTTAGTTAAACTGGAGTTAACTTGTATACTGTGTTCCTCATCTATAACTGTTTTCCTTGATTTCTATATTCACGCATTTGTGGAATATTTCATGTTTTCTCTACCAGGTTAAGTCATTTGACCTTGAACACTTAGCAAAGGCTTGAAAGTCAGATGGAAATGTTTGTGGAAGAAATTGGAGACAATTGTGTTTGTTTCCTCTGTGGTATGTTATTTAGAATCTATGTAGAATTGAATTAATGGGAAATATATATTACCTCTAATGCCATGCAGTACAAGCAAGGATACATGTTTATGTCCTCTCTATAGAGATGCCATTATAACCCAAAATGTTTGATTGTGACATTTATAAAGCCTAACATGTTTTATTTTTGTAATTAAGGAGGTAGGACCACCTCTTTTCTTACATTTTATTTTGGCCATAATATAATTAAAGGGAATGAATCAATATAAATCAAAGGAGTGGGTTAGTGTCTAAATATCTGTGGTTCAAGAAAAATAAATAGATGTAAGATGAGACAGAAATGGGGAACCTCTTAGGAGGAGTGTGGCAGTGACACAACCCAGCAGGTGTTCTTCCTGCATGCTGTTGTATCTGCATCCTGAGTCACCAGCCAACCCTATCCCTGAACCTCTTCAATCGCTATGGCCGCTGCTTGCATCCACCAAGCTGCTATACCACTGACTGGAGATTACTCTCTGGGAGCCTTTCCATCTCTACAAAGCTTATACTA
The DNA here is from genome assembly GCF_011064425.1 of Rattus rattus. Lineage (NCBI taxonomy): Eukaryota > Metazoa > Chordata > Mammalia > Rodentia > Muridae > Rattus > Rattus rattus. The sequence continues at coordinate 67,581,130 of NC_046166.1, forward strand.
TGCCCATGATGGTCCCACTGTGTCTCAACTATTGAATGATTCAATAAAATTCAGCATTCCTTCATTAGAGAAACCAGAAAAAAATCTAGTCACAGATGACCCATGCTGATTATAAGGAAGATTTATAGAACAACTCTGGTTATTACCTCTTCTTCTCACCATTTTTGGGACAAAAGTATGCTTTGAATCCAATGAGGGCTAAGACAAACACACACACACACACACACACACACACACACACACACACACACAAACCAGCCATAACATAACAAAGCTTCCCCTGTGGGTCTTTTCCATGAAGAAAGAGAAAGTGTGCATGTGCCACTTGTGTATAGGAGGCATAAAGGAAGAAACTGGTGATGTGTAATTCTTCCAGTAGGAAGGGCAAATGGAAAAAGAAGCAGGGATCTAAAGTCATTGAAGAACATGCCCTCACAGTTGCCTTCTCTGTAGACTCAGCAAGATAAAAGTGGAGAGGGGAGAACACCTTGAGTCCCTTATTTAGTTGTCTGTGGATGCCCAAGCTTTCCCCTACACCTTTCCTCCATCAGGAACCATGGGTGACAAGAGAGCAGAGAAATCGAGTGTGATATTGAGTTTGACTTAACTATTTTATTTAGGAACTTTGTGCTTTTGCTTATCAGAGAAATTGTCCCATGGCTTCCTTTCTGTCTGCCTATGTGATCCTGGCTCCTGAAAATGAGGTTTGGAGTATTCGTCTCCTTTCTATGTTATGAAATAGCTAGAAGAGCAATTGCATTAGTTCTTCAATAGCCTGGAGAAAAATCAAAAGTTAATCTATACAGTTATAGGCTTATCTCTGATTTGAGAAATTTTATTATCAATTCAACCTCTACCTATTGTTGATCTGTTTATGTGTGTGTGTGTGTGTGTGTGTGTGTGTGTGTGCACGTGTGTGTGTGTGTGTGTGTGTGTGTGTGTGTCTGTGTGTGTTGTCTGGTCTTGGTTATGATAAATCATGTGTGCCTAGGAACTTACAAATTTCTTCTAAATTTTGCAGCTCAATTTGGTACAATATCTCAGAATTTTCCCTAATAATTTTATGAATTTTAGTGATGCCTATTACAATAGAATCTTTTTTATTGGATATTTTTTGTTTACATTTCAAATGTTATTCCTTTTCCTGATTTCTGGTCCATAAACCCCCTATCCCATCTCCCCTCCCCCATCTTCTGTGAAGGTGTCCTCCCACCCACGCACCCACCCCTTCCCAACTCCAGGCCCTGAGATTCCCCTACACTGGAGGGTCGAGGCTTGGCCCTTGGAGAACTAAGGGCTTCTCCTCCAATAGGTGCCCAATAAGGCCATCCTCTGCTACATATGCTGGAGTCATGGGTCTGTCCATAGGTACACTTTGGATGGTGGTTTTGTTCCTGGGAGGTCTGGTTGGTTGGTATTGTTCTTCTTATAGGGTTTCAAACCCCTTCAGCTCCTTTAATCCTCTCTCTAACTCCTCCTATTGGGACCCCATTCTCAGTACAATGGTTGATGGCGAGCATTCCCCTCTGTATTTGTCATGCTCTGGCAAAGACTCTCAGGAGAGTGTTATATCAGGTTCCTATCAGCATGCACTTCTTGGCATCAGCAATATTGTCTGGGTTTGGTGACTGTGTGTATATGGGCTAGATCTATAGGTGGGGCAGGCTCTGAACGGTGATTACTTCAGTCTCTGCACCAAACTTTGTCTCCACATCTCCTCCTATGAATATTTTTGCTCCCTCTTTTAAAAGAAGGACTGAAGCAGCCATACTTTGTTTGTCCTTGAGCTTCATGTGGTTGGTGGATTGTATCTTGGGTAATTAGAGCTTTGAGGCTAATATCCACTTATCAATGAGTGCATACCATGTTTTTTTGTCTGTTTATTTTTTGTGAATGGGTTACGTACCACAGAATATTATCTAGTTCCATACATTTGCCCATGAATTTCATGAAGTCATTGCTTTTAATACCTGAGTAGTACTCCATTGTGTAGATGTACCACATTTTCTGTATCCATTCCTCTGTTGAAGGACATCTGGGTTCTTTCCAGCTTCTGGCTATTATAAATAAGACTGTTATGAACATAGTGCAACATGTGTCCTAACTATATGTTGGAGCATTTTTGGGTGTATGCCCAGGAGTGGGTATAGCTGAGTTCTCAGGTGGTACCATGTCCAACTTTCTGAGAAACTGTCAGACTGATTTCCAGAATGGTTGTACCAGCTTTCGATCTCACCAACAGTGGAGGAGTGTTCCTCTTTCTCCATATCCTCACCAGCATCTGTCACCACAATTCTTATCTTAGCCATTCTGACTGGTGTGAGGTGGAATCCTAGAGTTGTTTTTATTTGCATTTCCCTAATGACTAAGGATATTGAACATTTCTTTAAGTTCTTTTCAGCCATTGCATATTCCTCAGCTGAGGATTCTTTGTTTAGTTCTGTAACCCATTTTTTAAATAAGGTTATTTAATTCTCTGGAGTCTATTCTTGAGTCCTTTATATGTATTGGATATTAGCCCTCTATCAGATGTTGGATTGGTAAAGACCTTTTTCTAATCTGTTGGTTGCCATTTTTCCTAATGACAGCAACCTTTGCCTTACAGAAGCTTTGCAATTTTATGAGGTCCCATTTGTTGATTCTTGATCTTAGAGCATAAGTCATTGGTGTTCTGTTCAGGAAATTTTCATCAGTGCCCATGTGTTCAAGGCTCTTTCCCATTTTCTTCTATTAGTTTGAGTGTATCTGGTTTTATATGGAGCCCCTTGATACACTTGGATTTGAGCTTTGTACAGGACTATAAGAATGGGTCAATTTGCATTCTTCTGCATGCTGTCCTCCAGTTGAACCAGCACCATTTGTTGAAAATGCTATCTTTTCCCACTGGATGGTTTTAGCTTCTTTGTCAAAGATCAAGTGACCATAGGTGATTAAGTTCATTTCTGGGTCTTCAGTTCTATTCCATTGATCTACCTGCCTGTCTCTGTACCAATATCATACTGTTTTTATAACAATTGTTCTATAGTACAGCTTGAGATCAGAGATGGTGATTCTCCCAGATGTTCTTTTATTGTTGAGAACAGTTTTCACTATCCTGGGTTTTTTGCTATTCCAAATGAATTTGCAAATTGCTCTTTCTAACTCTATATAGAAGTGAGTTGGAATTTTGAAAGGAATTGCATTGAATCTATACATTGCTTTTGGCCAGATGGCCATTTTTGCAATATTAATCCTGCCAGTCCATGAGCATGGGAGATCTTTCCATCTTCTGAGATCTTCTTCAATTTCTTTCTTCAGCAATTTGAAGTTCTTGTCATAAAGATCTTTCACTTGCTTAGGTAGAGTCATACTGAGGTATTTTACATTATTTGTGACTATTGTGAAGGGTGTCATTTCCCTGATTTCTTTCTTACCCTGTTTATCCTTTCTGTAGAGGAAGGCTACTGATTTTGACTTCTCTCTAATTTATTTGAGTTTTTTCTCCTTGGCTGAGGCTGAATAAAGCTGGGTCTCTGCAAAGACTGACCCTTTTTCTCATTTTTTCAGAGTCATTCTTTGAGACTACACTTCACTAATTGCTGATATTTTGCTAGTTTGGGATTTGGTTGATTGTTATTAAAAGGGAAGTTGATTATAATCAAATTAGCTTCTTTGAAGGAATGCAAAGATGACTCATCATATGCAAATCAACGTGTAAGTGGTAAATACTGGGACCTAGATTAGTGGAAAAGTCAAGACCAGCTGAATAGATGCAGAATTAACCTTTGATAAAGATCAATATCTGTTTATAATGAAGAGTCTTTTCAATTCAGGGATCAAGTGATTAAACTTTAACATGGCAAAGGTTCCATACGACAAATTCTTAGCCTACATTGTAATGACTACAGCAACCCTAAGCATTTCCTCGATAAACAGGAAAATGAGAAGAATGTCCAATTCTCCACTCTTATTTATCTTAGTACTTGATTACATAAAAGTACTATATGAAACTTTACTATAACTATAAGGCATAGATAAAAGGTATATGTGCTATCTTGAATATGCTTGTCCCAAGGAATGGCAATATTAGGGGATGTAGAGGAAGTGTGTCACTGTGGGTGTGGACTTTGAGAGACCTTTCTCCTATTCACCTAGAAGTCAGTATCCTCCTTTTTGCCTTCTGAACAAGATGTAGAATTCTCAGCTCCTCTAGCCCCATGCCTGCCTGAATGCTGGCATCCTCCTGCCTTCATGATGATAGATTCAACCTCAGAACCAGTAAGCTAGCTCCAGTTAAATGCCATCATTCATAAGAGTTGCCTTGGTTGTTGTATCTGTTCAGAGCAGGATAACTCTAACTACAACAGGATACATATAGAAAAGGAATAAATGGAATTACCTTGTTTAATGATGACATAACCGATCATGAGAAGACCCTAAACAATGCTGAGAAAGCAATTAGTAAAGATAAATAAATTCAACAAAAGCAGGATTTAAATCTTCACACAAAATCGGTTGATTGCCTATAAATGAATACTAAATTCATTGAGGAAAAAGGTTAAGAAAGTCCTCTCATTCTCAATAGTTCTGCGGTAGCTTGAATGAAGATGCCACCCATTAGCTCATATTTTGAATGCCTGATCCCCAGTTAGTGGAATTGTTTGGGAAGGTTTGAGAGATGTGGAATTATTGGAGTGGGTGTGGCCTTGTGGGAGGAAGTGTATCATCTGAGGTAGGCTTTGAGATTTTAAAAAGCCCATGCAAGGGTCAGTCTTGCCACCCCTCATCTCCCACCTGCAACTTGTTAAACAGATATGAGCTCTGAGCTACAAGCACCATACATCCTTGACTGAGTTTAAATGTCCAAGAAATTGGGTCATGGCTGGACAAGCCTATATCTCTAGGATCGTGGTGGGGTGGGTAAAGAAGATAGATACCAAGAGCCCACTGCTCAGTCACTTTGCCTGAATCAGAACAGTTTTTAGTGAGACTCTTTCTTTCTTTTTTTTTTTATTAACTTGAATATTTCTTATATACATTTCGAGTGTTATTCCCTTTCCCGGTTTCCAGGCAAACATCCCCCTCCCCCCTCCCCTTCCTTATGGGTGTTCCCCTCCCCCCCCTCCCCCCCTTGCCGCCCTCCCCCCAACAGTCTAGTTCACTGGGGGTTCATTCTTAGCATGACCCAGGGCTTCCCCTTCCACTGGTGCTCTTACTAGGATATTCATTGCTACCTATGAGACTCTTTCTTGAAACAACTGCATGGAAAACAATAAAGGAAGGTTCCTGATGTTTCTGATGAAATGCACACACCAAATTCACAATATGTTCCACATACTTTGGTACACACAGACATACACACACATCAATGTCTCCTTCCATTTTCTTATCTTATTATTCTTCATAGGAACAATAGGTTGTATGCTTTTGTCATGACTTGTGATCCTATGAGCCATTTTTTTCATGGACTTACTTGTATTCATTTTTGGCAGGGGGGACAATAATGCAATGATTGTTGTACATCTGAGTTGGAAAGCCTGGTGAGGGTAATGATGGCATGCTCAAGATTTTCTTAAGCTGAGAGAACTGTTTTAGAGTTTTACTGCTGTGAACAGATACCATGACCAAGACAACTCTTATAAGGACAACATTTAATTGGGGTTGGCTTACAAGTTCAGAGATTCAGTCCATTATCAATGAGGTGGGAGCATGGCAACATCCAGTGAGTCATGGTACAGGAGAAGTTGAGAGGTCTATAACTTCATCTGAATGCAACTCAGAGACGACTGACTCTTCAGCATTTGGCAGAGCTTCAAAGCCCACCCCCACAGTGACACATTCCCTCTAACAAGGCCACACATGCTCCACCAAGGCCACACCTCCAAATAGTGCCACTTCATGGGCAAAGCATATTCAAACCACCGCAAGAACCAAAACTAAGACTAATTACCCAAAGAGCAAAAGAGAGGCAAAAAGTACTATTGCCCGAGTTCTGACTTTTCTCTCCATGTCAATCAAAGGGTGGGTGTGGTCTCTGACAGCCTGCTGATCTGCGTTCTGTTATCTCTTGGACAAGTATGGTAAAGATATGAAATGACTGCTTCTCCCAGCCATTGACAGGATGCTCCACAGGTGTAGGTTACACAGAGCCAGTAAAGATAAATCATCAGATAAACAATTTATGAAACAAATGTGTGGAGGCAGGGTAAATATAGATTCTGTTCCATAGCTTAGTGACACACATAAGCGACTACCTCTTCTCTACACACAGGTTGACTCAGCAGACTTCAGTACAAGCAACTATGCCTGATGGAGAAATAGGGATTCTTTTTAAGCCTAGACATTGAACTCATGCTTCCTAGACTATGCCTAGCTATTTCTTATGAGGCTGCATTGAGTAAACGGCTATAGGCCAGCCTTATTTGAACTTGACTAGTTTAGGAAGAAATATCAGAAGTTCATTATGAGTGGCCTGGGGAAGTCACTTGGTGTGTATCACATGGAGTCTAACAAAAACCAAGGGTCAGGATTCAGGAGATGATTGTTTTCATATTCTGCTCAGGATGGGTCTAAATCTCTTCGTCTCCTTATCACAATTCTTTGACATCTTGAAGCAGAGTCTTAAACCTGTCTAAATCATGAAGCTCAGATGACATGTATATGCCTAAGGTTCACGTATTTGTCTTATTAGGGAAAACTTTTTTCTGTTGATGTTTGCTGTTATAGAGATTTTGTTAATGTTATATATAAGTTTTGTTATTCAGAGCCCTCAATAACCTTAATAAATCTTCTGAATCACATGCTGCAAAATGCATTGCCTGAATCACTTATTTTGTAGAGATGCTGAAAGGAGTAAAGGATCACAGGTTGTTACACTGACATACCCAGCACTCTCAGAACACCACTTCGGCACCTGAAGGCATCTCAATTAAGCAGAATTACCATCCAAATTAAGCACCAGTCGTTGCCATTAAGTATAATTAGACTTAATTTGATTCCTTGGGAGACATTCCAAATAAGTGGGTTTCCCAATAAAGTGTGTGGTGATGAAGGTATATTATGAATTGAACAGAGAGGAGAGAGAGAGAGAGAGAGAGAGAGAGAGAGAGAGAGAGAGAGAGAGAGAGAGAGAGAGAGAGAGAGAGAGAGATCCCCAGGCAGTGACTCTCTTAAGAGTGCATGAAGAACTATGCATGAAAGGACTCTGTCAGCCTCACTGGGGCTATATGACTTGGGTCAGGATACTTTAAAAACTAAGATGCTGCTGACTACTAAACTCTCCAGTGCCCACTGAAGATCCCAATTTTGAGACTCTAGCTCACCGTCTATAACGAATTTTCTTCCCTGGTCTTCATCATGGTTTAGCTGTTATGGAACCACGTATCCCAAACCTGTTTATGCCAAGTATTTACATAAAGTTACCAGTACAAGAGCATGACTAGAGGGAGCTTAAAGCCTCCCTGGGGAGCGAACAACACATACAATGCATTGTAATGTCAACTTCAAAAGAATGCTAGAAAACAACCATTAATAAATGAAACTATTAGGAGTGCTTATTACATACCATGCTCTGCGCAGAAAAGTCTAAAACATAAAAAAATCTCTCAAGAAAATTTAATTAAGCACAGAAGGAGACTTATAACAACACAATTACCACTGCTCCTGCTGGGGCACCATCACTGAAAGTCAATGAAACTAATGAGGTGGTAAACATGGAAACATATTTCATGTAGACACAACCAACGAGTACTGCAAGGTGCAGGTTAAAGTCCTGAGGGGGCTGTGATCAGTTCCTGAGAAATGAATGTACATGCCTTAGCTGTACATGGTAGGAATTAAAAGGAAATGGTCTAAGAGTTCATGACTAGAATCTCTCTAAGAAGATTGTCTCAGACCAGAGTCCTGTGGAGTTCTTATATTTAGACATGTGTTTATGTTTGTGTATGTACATGCTTATACAGACACATAATTATTAGTGAGAGTGTGAGTGCATTCACATTCAAAGTTTCCATCACACAGACTATAAAGCATGACAGATGTGTTCATATGTAGTTGACTCTATGCATACATGTATATATACAATCATAAATGCTTAGCTCATCATGCATACATTCATATATTTTGATTTAAAAATTTCAACTTGTTGAAAATCTCATACATGTATACTACCTCTCCATCACTTTCACCCCTTCACCTCTTATTTTTTGTTTGAAAGACATATAAAATGTTTAATTTTAGGCATGGAAATATCAAATAAATGACATCATACTAAAGGATGGAATTTGTTCCCCCATGGAAAAAGCAACACAGGGTAGAACAATTATAGCATATTTAAGTGCTAAACAATGTTCTTTTTCTATTGGATATTTTATGTCTTTATGTTTCAAATGTTATCCCCTTTCCAGGTTGCCCCTCTGGAACCCTCTATATCATCCCCCTCCCCCTGCTTTTATGAAGGACCTCCTACTCCCACCCACCAACTCCTACTACTCCTACAGTGGCCCTGGCATTCCCCTACAATGGGGGATCCAGTCTTCACAGGACCAAGGGCTTTAACTCCTATTGATGCCCGAGAATGCCATCCTCTGCTACATATGTGGCTAGAGCCATGGTTCCCTCTATGTGTACTCTTTGGTTGGTGGTTTAGTCCCTGGGAGCTCTGGGGGCGGGGGGGGGTCTGGTTGGTTGATAGTGTTGGTCTTCCTATGGGGTTGCAAAACCCTTCAGCTCCTTCAGTCCTTTCTCTAACTCCTCCATTGGAATCACCATGTTCAGTAGCAGCTGAGTAGTAGTCCAATGTTTGGCTGCTAGCATCTACCACTCTATTTTTCAGGTTCTGTCAGAGCCTCTCAGGAGACAGCCAAAGCAGGCTGCTCTTCTTGGCATCTGCAATAGTGTCTGGGTTTGGTATCTGTATATGAGATAGATCCCCAGGTGGGGCAATGTCTGGATGGCCTTTCCTTCAGTCTCTGCTCCACACTTTTCCCCATATTTCCTTTAGACTGGAGCCATTTTGGCTTAAAAAAAATTGGAGATGAGTGGGTGACCCCATCCCCCAACCAGGGGCATTGCCTAACCTCTGGATATGGACTCTACAGGTTCTCCCTCTTCTTTGTTGTGCATTTCAGCTAATTTGATCCCTGTTGGGTCCTGGGAGCCTCTTGCTTTCCTGACATCTGGGACTTGCTGGTGGCTACCTCCAGTTCTTCATCCCCCATTGTTCAAATTCCTGACCCTCTTTATATAATCCCTGTCTCCTCCCATACCTGATCCTGTCCCCCTTTTCCCCATCTCCCTCCTCTCTTCCTTCCAAATCCTTCCCATCCTCTACCTCCTGTGCATATTTTGTTCCCCTTTCCAAGAAGGACTGAAACATCCACCTTTTGATCTTTCTTCTTGAGCTTTATATGGTCTGTGACTTTTTTTCAGGTATCCTAAGCTTTTGGGCTAGTATTCACTTATCAGTGAGTGCATACAATGTGTGTGCTTTTGTGACCAGGTTACCTCACTCAAAATGATATTTTCCAGTTTCATCCATTTGCCTAAGAATTTTATGAAGTCATAGTTTTTAATAGTTGAGTAGTACTCCGTTGTGTAAATGTACCACATTTTCTGTATCCATTCCTCTGTTGTAAGACATCTAGGTTCTTTTCAGCTTCTGGCTATTATAAATAAGGCTGCTATGAACATAGTGTAGCATGTGTCCTTGTTATAGGTTGGAGCATCTTTTGGGTATATGCCCAGGAGTCAATATAGTTGGTTCCTCATGTAGTATTATGTCCACTTCCCTGAGGAGCTGCCAGACTGGTTTACAGAGTGGTTGTACCAGCTTGCAATCCCACTAACAATGAAGGAGTGCTCTCTTCTTCAAATCCTCACCAGAATCTGTTGTCACCTGAGTGTTTGATCTTAGCTGTTCTGACTGGTATGAGGTGGGATCTCAGGGTTGTTTTGACTTGCATTTCCCAGATGACTAAGGATGTTGAACATTTCTTTAGGTGCTTCTTGGCCATCGGATATTCCTCAGTGGAGAATCCTTTGTTTAGCTCTGTATACCCCTCCTTCAACTCTCTTTTAAATTCAGGGTCCTGCTTTCTTTAATCATTATTGTTACACACACACACACACACACACACACACACACACACACACACACACACACACACTTCCCTCAGGGGAGTTCAATGGCCTGTAGTCCTTCATTTGATGGTGGATCCTTGGGAAATTTCCCTTATCCATGTTGGCATGCTGTCTGGTGTGGTGTCATTATGCAGGTATTATAGGAAACCATATTGATGACATGTCATGGGTATAGCCTCCCTGTCATGTGTAGAAGACACCATCTCTCAACAGTCATTCTGGTTTCCTACCACTTACAATTTTCCTGCCCTTCCTTTGTGGTGTATGCTGAGTCTTAGGAATATAGTACATGTATAAATTGAGGTTGGGCTCCCCACACTCTTGTATTCTCTGAATTTGCCCAGTTATGTGTTTCTCTGATGGTCCCTGCCTATTGAAAATTCAAAAAACAAACAAACAAAAAAGCACCAGTCCCCCTCCCCCTTTTTTTTTATAACAGATGAAAGCTGCTTTTCTCTGTGAGATAAGGATGAGTATTTTAAAAACAGGAATTAATGACAGTTTAAGAGAATAACAGTAGTAAACTCTCCTATAAGCTCTATGACATTTCAGCAATGTGTCATTAGCTACATGTATAGAATCAAGCATGACCTCTCTCCTATTCAACAGACCTGAAGTCCAGTTAGGTCAGAATTGTTATTCCCTACAAGACAGAACTTCTACTATTGCACCATTGAGAATCTCTAGCCAGGCTGGTCATCATTGTGGTCCTTGGCTTTACAGCTAGGTAGGAATATTGATTGCTTTTCTTCCTAGACATAGTGTATAATACCTCCAGATATTACAAGAGCTAGTTCTCAAGGAGAATGCTTCCAAGTCAGTTCCAAATTGATTCCCATATGGTCTATATCTGAAGCATATGTGTGCTGGTTGGTTTTGCGTGTTAACTTAATACAACTTAGAGCCATCAGAGAAGAAGGAGCCTCAGTTGAGAAAAGGCATCCATGAGATCCAGCTGTAAGGCATTTCCTCAATTACTCATTAGTGGTAGAGGGCCCAGCCCGTTGTGGGTGATGCTATCCCTGGGCTCGTGATCTTGGGTTCTATGAGAAAGCAGGCTAAGCAAGCCATGAGAAACAAACCAGGAAGTAGCACCCTTCCATGGCCTCTAAATCAACTCCTGCCTCCAGGGTCCTACCCTGCTTGAGTTCCAGTCCTGTCCTTCTTTGGTGATGAACACTAATGTGGAAGTGTAAGATAAATAAATCCTTTCCTTCACAACTTGATGTTGGGTCTTGATGTTTTTGCACACAGCAATAGAAACCCTAATTAATATATATGATTCCATAACCATAGGGTCTTACCTTCAAGTTCAGGGACATCAGTAGATCTAATGGAGTTTTCCTATACGCATGCATTCTTATGTGGTTGGTTCTCTCGATTCAGTAACCTGTATTGAAATGGAAATGACTTTGCTCACTGAATAAGTACATTAAAGCAACTTATAGTAGGTATATTGGTACTACATGCATACAGACTTACTGAAAATGTGCATTGCATTAACTAATATTAAGTTGATCTTTAGGAGATAAATCTTAAATGTACAGGAGCCATATATGGTTTATATGCACATATTTCACAACTTTCTAAGATTCTTGTGTGTGTGTGTGTGTGTGTGTGTGTGTGTGTGTGTGTGTGTGTGTGTGTGTGTGTGTGTGCAGGTGCTAGCAGCGGCCAGAAGAAGGTATCAGATTCCCTTGTGCTGAAGTCATAGGCATTTGTGAGCTGCTATGTAGGTGCTGGTAATGGAATGCAGGTCCCCTGCAAGAATAGCAAGTGTTTTTAACTGCTGAGCATTTTACCAGCACTATAGTTCATCTATTTATATAAAAGGCCCAAGTACTTAAGTACTGGGTATGTAGACCTATCTCCTGGAGAACCTGAGAGAAAATCTTTATATATTTAGAGCACATTTGTGGAGACAGAATTTCAGGCTTGATTGTAATTTATACTTCTCAAGTCTTTACATTAACATTAAAGATTTTGATTTCCTTCCCAGCTTCATTGGGATATAATTGACAAGCAAAAAATGGTCTAAATGTGGTATATCTATACAGTGGAAAATTACTTAGCCATGAAAAGAAAGGGAGGCCATTTTATCTTGATGGTACACATAGATCTGGAGGAGATTGTGTTAGGATTAGTTAAATATTTGACCTTCTTTTTAATATTTGTTTTTTGAAATAAGATCTCATGTGATCCAGGCTGGCCTTATATTCACTGTAGGTTGAGGCTGGTCTTGAACTTCATATTCTGAACTATAGTGATTTTAGAGTAAAGGATGACAACAAGATTCTCAAAAACAACAAAAAATAAAACAAAATAAGCAGTTTTGGGTAAGTCAGGAGTCATGCTACTCCACGCAGGGGAAAATATTCATGAGCAAAGGAAGCTGTGCTGTGAGTTATAGATAAGAACGATAACTGGACAGTGATTACTAGACATTCTGCGTGCTTTTCAACTGAAGGCAGATGTGGCCAGATGTATCCATCCAAAGGAAAAGATACCTCAGAGAAAGAAGCTCTGTGACAGCTCCTGACTCCCATAGATCGAAATAGTGATCTTTTTCCTGCAGACAGTTTTGTTCCAGGCTGGGTACCTGGACATCTAGTTCTTGGGGGATGAGGCAGGAGGACAACAATTTTGAAGCTTGTCTTGAGTAATAGCAAGAGTTCATTTCAATGAGGTAAAGCAAAGCAAAGTTCTGTTCAGTTAGTTGGTTGGCTAGTTGGTTGGTTGGGTTATCTTTGCTTTGATTTTTGGCTTAAAACAAAAGTTTTTATTTTGTAGAGTATAGCAAGACCAAAAATCCATCCATCCAGCTTGCTTCCTGGTTAATAGGAAGTTTTCTCACTTTGTCATTGTGTTAGGATGGTTTCCTAAGTTCCTGTTGCAGGGCCTCATTCTCTTCATGAAGGCTCGATGCCCCTCAATCACCTCTCAGAAGACCTACCTCCCAGTGTCATCAAATGATAAGATTTCAACATATGAATTGGAGGAGAGATGATTATCAACATGTAGTTTATAACACGTGGCATTTTTTGCACATAATCCGATAAAGGTCAAATTCCTACAGTTTGTTTCTTAGTGTGACCCAACAAAGAACACTTCATAGGGGCCCCTGACAACACAAAACATGTTATTAAATGAAATTTTAAGTCACACCAATGTTTAAAACCAAATTTTATTTCCATTCTCAGAGATAATGTTTGGAAATACTGAGGTCCAATAAATACCACTGATATACAACTGCTACAAGGACCAAGGACACATTGTAGGGTTCATTATCCCATGAGGGCAGTAGAGAATAGAACACCATAATTAAAAGGGGTGGTATTTTTCTAAGATATAAGCATAGCTTTCTCCAAGTCACCAATCTTATAATCTGAATATTATTTATGTCAAAATTGACCAGAATATTTCTCTAATATATTTCCAAATAATCAACTCATTATTTTCATAATGAATATGAACTGCATGGCACACCCACTAGGAAGGTCAGTTGTACTTTACATTCTATACAATATTGTTCTCTTCATAGTACATGAATGTGCAGGTAGCTGCTGTCTACTTTTGACAGAGCCTGGTATCCTGTATTTCACACCAACACACAGATTTACAATGGAAGGCATTCTGAACAGTGGATGTGGGTTCTGTTCAGTGCAGAAATTTCCTGAGAAATGTTGTCACAGGAACATCTGAGACGCCTCATTACTAAACCAGTAATTGTTTTTGTGTGTGTCCCCACTGAATGGAGAAGTGGCAGGTTGCTGTCAACTAAGCTCAGAAGCCCTTGGCAGGATGGGAGAAGGAAGTTGGTTTTTACAAGACTGGCACCAAACTGAGGTCAGATCCTGAGCATTGACTTGGAACTGAAAAGCTGATTGTGACAGGAGACACCGAGTGTGAGTTCAGAGTTTCCCTTTAAAGACTCTCAAGTTAGAGAAGTAAATTATTTTGATTTTTGACAGAAGACATACAGGATACCCACTTCCACAGATCTGTGATAGTTATGAAGTCACTAGATACCTCAAGTCTTTCCTGTCTGTAATAGGACTTCTCTAGTGCATTGGAGGGAAAAGGTCTTTTTGATTGAGAATTGTCGCTAAATGATAAAACCAATCATCTAACATACACCCTTGAAATCATGTCTACCTCCTAACTTAACAAATGTGTTCTTTTTTAAACATTTCTTGTTTATGAATCCAGTTAGGAATTTGATACTGCTAATAGTCCCCATTTCTGTGTCGCTGGGTGTCATTTGCACTGTTAGGCAGTATTGCATGTATAGAATAACACAGATTGAAATCTAGAATGTTGCTATATTGGTAGCTGTATTAAGGGATTAAGTGTTGTGAGCCTGGGTAGGATTCTATTGAAGTGCTAACATTCTCTCATTTAACATAAGAAGAAAGCATCCTATCAAATGTTTGCTTTATGCATGGTGTCAGAATGTCATGTGTGTCTACATGTTGTACCCTGTATTTTGTGATTCAGTGTTCAACTTTAAGCATTTCCTAAACAAATATTAGATATGACTAGCTATAACTATATGGTTAAAGTTTGAATGTCTCCCATGCTAAAGGCTTTACCTGCAAAGAACATTCAGAGGACAGACTTTAGTAATAAGTTATATCAACCTAATCTATGAGTTAATCCACTGATGAATTCCTTATTGGATAAACTGTTGGGAAGTGGTAAGAAATCGAAGTCCACACTTGATTTGAGGAAGCAGGTCTCTGGGGATGTACCTTAGCAGGGTATCCATTGTCTTCTGCCATTTTCTCTCTGTCCATCTCTCTGATCCCTGTCAGCTATGAGGTGAACAGCTGCCACATGCTTCTGCAATGGTAGAATCAGATGACTGAGCAGAAACCATAGTGAAAAGGGAGTTTCCTCCTTGTCAGTGGTCTATGTCAGCATTCGGTTACAGTATGGACACACACACCAGTACACATATATTAATGTGTCTTAGGATAGATAGCGATATACCTATGTGAATGGAAAGGGAGAGAAAGTTTTGAAGTGTGCTTGCTATGAATTTAAACAAAAAGAAAACCCTCACATTCCAATTGAATATTCTCATACACAAGTGAATAAACACATACCTATGGATTTTACATTTACATGTAAAACAAGTTTACCTCAAGATAAGGTTAGATAAGATAAGCTACATTTACAGGACATTTTAGCAAATTTCTTTGGTATGTTCTAACTCTAAGTGCAGACTTACTGCAAGGGAGTCAAGCCAGTCTTGAGATAACTCTCTGCTCTCTTCTGGCCCCATTTTGACACTAGTCCCTAGAAACATTTGTCTGGAGCCTATATCACTGGGGCTGTGATCTTCAGATATCACACAGATAGGGCCTGGTTAATTCAAGAGCAGAAAGGAAACCCCATGAATTTTCAGCAATGAAGCCATGAGTCAAGTCTCCTAGCTCTAGAGTCCCAGATGCTTCCTGCACTCTAGTTCATGGCAATGTTCAGAACCTGACTTGTCCCCTGCCTGCTCAGAAGCTTTTCCTCTACCACTGTGCCTGTGTTTTATTCACTAATTAATGTGCTTGCCGAGGCTCATTTCTTCCAGGTCTGACTGCCCCAACATTGACTGCCACATTCAATAGTGTTCTTCTTCCTACAAATATTCATCAGCCACTCATCATTGAGATTCATATTTCTGAGGACATTGAAGATGTCCTAGCGGCCCTATTGATCTCTCTGCCAAGTGTTTGGTCATATCTGGGTGCATCTCCTTAAGGTGTTGCCTCTACTGGTGGCCTGTCTTCTGGTTTACACACAGAGTCATCCCCCCAACCCCCAAGTTGGACAAGGTCACCTCACATGCTGATCACCTATGCCTTTACATTCTGTAATTGATGCTCTAATGTTTCCATGGAGCAATCATATTCTGATGCCAAAGCCCAGTTAATAGAGCCAATATAACAAACCTCAAGAGGCCAAATATTACCATCTTCTTAGCTGCCTTTCCTGGTGACCTTTGAGCTGAACAAGTTGTAGATGTGGTTGCACGATTGATGCTTCCCTTTTTCATCAGAGTACCAAAGACAGAGCTCAGTATGTGTTTCTGTAGGCACTGAATTCTTATGTCTACCTTGCGTTTCTGCTCTGTTCACCCATCCCTACATCACACAGTCTGCTGTCCACTCTCTCACCTCAAGGTTCTTGGACAGGACACCTTCCTAAAACAAGGTTGCTTATCATGTGCACTTGTCAATGTGTCATTTACAGTTGTTTTTGTCACTTGATCTTCTGCTAGTGTACAGGACCCTTGGATGTTTCGGCTGCTTTCCTATGCACACGCTGACGCTCAGCATTTTTTCCCTAAATTCATGGCTCTTATAAGGCTAGACACAGGGTTCATTCATGCCGAAGGGTGTTGCTCAGTGGTCACTTCCAACTACTCGGTGGATTCTTAGTTCACTCCGCACATACCTGCACACTGATGTGCAGGAGTTGTCCCAGCTTGAGTAGGAATGATGTCCGGAAACTTTTAAATTTTACTGTCTACTGTTGTATATTCACTGGCCTGGCCTATGGTGTGGGATTCCCTGTGATATACAAGATATTTTGTTTGGTTATTTGGTTTTCTTTTCTTCTTTTCTTTTTCTGCTTCTCTATCACTCAGATTGTTGTGTGGTACTTCATCATAGCATTTCCAGAGCTGGGGCATGAAACCAATGAACAAGTTGGAGCAGTGTCTCCTAACAATTGTTGAGGTGAGGGATGAATAGCCACAATCCTGTGCCACCTCACTGTGGCAACACATAATTCAAAGAAGTCCCTCATCAAGGGGACAGCTGGCCACATGCTTTCCACGGGTTATTATGCACATTGTGCTATTCCTGTGCTGTTGGTAGCAAATGACTTCCAGAGGATGCTGGCTTTGGCAAAATTGAAGACACTCAAAGGCAAATCACAGCCATTTGACAAGTAATGGGGCTGATTATTTTAAAGGGCTATTGGAGTCTCAACGAGGGTAAAGCTTTTGTTGAAAAAAGTCACATTCTGTGAAAAGGCTCACGAAGCAAGTTATTTAGTAGCAGAATTTATTGAGCGGAAAAAGCAAACTCAAACAGTTGGTGCACACTTAATAACACAGGGTGTGAAATTACAGTGAGCACACAGCAAGAATCCTAGGACAAGAGGCAGCTAAGTGTCAGGAGGAATCTCAGTAAGGACATAATCATCCTCTCTTCAGAAGGACAAATCTGTTTTAATTTTTATTACAAAGTAGAGCTTATTTGCTTTCGTGTATCATTTCGCCACATGTTACAGGATGCTGATGCTGACATAACTCTGACTTCTGTCCCAATCTACCTGTATCCTATGAGGTATAAAGAATGCACAAACACAAATAACCTATCTTATGGTAATGGATATCCCTGGGCCCTGGAATTAGTATGATTTCCTCATCACTGCCAATGTTAGTAGCAGGGCATGTTGATGTTCCAGATGCAATGGCCACTAACTTTCATACTCAGCCTCTCACCTCTCCCAGGCTCCTTCTTCCTAGGAACTCAAGCCAAAGGTGCAGTAGATGGTGCAGATGCCACGAGACTTAGTAGGAATGTTAACAGGACACTGCAGATTCCAGGCAATGAGGCAGGGAGGCAGGAAAGGAGGGAGGGAGACAAAAACAGAGAGGCATAGAGACAGACAGACAGGGAAACAGAGGCAGACACAGAGACAGACAGAATCTGATAGCCACTCAGGTTTGGTTCAATGTTGATATCATACACACATTCATTTTCAGGTATATATTTTGGAATTATCTTACCTGTTAAATACTAACCTGTTAAATTTCCACAAAGGGGAAAAAGGACCCGAGGAATAAGAAAGCACATTAGAGAGGATTGTGTTGGAACTTGGATGAACTATGAGTTTCTAAATCCCAGATCCTATGCACTTTGTTACCGTTTCCTGGACCTGACTGAACAGCCGAGGTTATCAGACCTCAGGCATTCTTTCTTGCTGCCATTTATTTCTAGTTAGAAAACTAACTCTAAAATGCTCTATTCTGCCTCTAGACACTACCCTGGTTTTCCTTGAGCACAGTCAGGGGACGGTTCCTGCCTCCCCTCCAATGTTACCCTGGACACTCGTGTCCAGCCTCCATGCTGTCCAATTGGCCTGTGCTGACCACGTTCTCAGCTCTTGCCCCTGGTCTCCACATAATGCTTGACCTCCTCCTCTTTGGGAAATGCCTTCCTTGGGAACAGCTTTCTAGCTCTCTTCTGTGTCAGCCCTCCCACTTTCAAGGCAACACAGATAACTAGAGGCCACCACCGTCCTCCTTTCCTCCCACCATTCTTACTTTGGTCTGGGAGATCAGGACATAGCTGCAGGCTGAGCTTTCCGCAGGATTTCTCTCCTGAGACTTCTCCTTTAAAGCCCAGACTTAGGCACTTAATGGTGTCCTTGTGCTTGAAGTGTAAATGCCTCAGGTGATCTCAGGTGACACTCACATGACACAATCTGAGTTTATCCCCACGGCTGGTCCCTACCTGATGCTGTTTCCATGGAAAATGCAGGTTCTTTGATGCCCATGACTGGGTGGAAGGTAATGTGCATTCCACCTGCTGGTCTTTCTGCTCCACATTCCCCAGGCCTCTGTACTCTGCCTCCTGTCCTGCCTCTCAGCTTGCCCGATCCCTGATTAGCTCAGACACCCAAGACGACCTATAGTCACCTGAAAGCGGTAAGGACAAAGATGGAAATGAGAATTATTATCTCCATGTCATCCAGTGAATATTCAATGATTAGGAGGCAAGTTCTTTAAAAATTCAACTATAAAAACATTTTCGGGAGTGGAGAAGCTGTGGATATAGCATTCTATAGACTACTTGCCTAGCATTCACAAGATCCAGGGCTCAGCTCCCCAGTACTACATTAAAAACAAAACGAAAACATAAACAAAAGATAGGATGCCCTATGCCTCCAATCCAAGTATCCATGAGGAAGGGAGAAGGAGCAGGGAGAGTTGAAAGTTGAAGATCATCCTTAGCCACACGGTGAGGATAGCACCGTCCTAGACTGCTTGAGATGCTGTCCTGTCCCAAGAAAGAAAAGAAAAATAGAAATTTCTAGAGGTAGTAAGAGTCTGGACTGGAGATTTAAGAGAACTGCAGCATGGCAGAATGAGTCTGTGTGCTGATACAGGAGTATAAGATTCAGCATGCTTCTGTGTATAACAAATGGGACCCTATTGTGATATAGTGGAAATACAGAGCTCAGGGTTTTCCTAACAGGACCTCTCTGCTCCCTGCTCAAGATCATTAACTTCACAGCCACCTGTGAAGATTCCTTTGAGTGGACATTAAATCACACTTTGTTTAAAATTCAAGGTTTAATAAACACCAAACATGGGAGAAAAGCATTTTGATTTTCCTGTCCCAAACCACCATTGTGCTACATTCAACACTACTTAATTTCTGACAAGCCTGACTGTGGGCAACCCAGTGCCAACAGCTTGTGCAGAAAGGGGCCGAGAGCAGAGGCAGCCATGTGGGCTCGGTACTGGGTCACGGTGCTGCCACCTGCCTCTGTATGTGCTGTGCTCTTAGATGAAATTCAGGAGGATTTTCTCGATTGGAACAATTTACTAGAAACAGAGTCGTTATGGTTGATTCATGGAGCAATTGTATCTGAATTGGGAGAGATTGTCTTCTGAGCCCTTATGGTTGAAGAAAATTACATACAGATTTCCGTGGTGGCTCAGCATGTCTTGATTTTTCTTCCTTTTTTGGGGATATTTTATGTTTTTCCTTTCACTTTTCATTTTCTCTTTGCATAAAGGAAAGGGCCATGAATGAAGTAAAATTATACATATATATATATTTATATATTTATATATGTATGTGTGTGTGTGTATTGTCCTAATGGGCCATATGTGGCAGTGTATTGCTGTAATCTAATACTCAGGATGCAAGGCAGAAGAGTTAGCACATATTTGATGCTACCTTAGTCTGTACATATAGTGAATATTGTCCCAGCCACAGCTTCATAGCAAGACCTCATCTCAAACCCCATAATTTTATGTTAATTCAGTAATTAAAATATCCAGACTTTCATTTTCAAAATACTATATGTTTTAAATATTAACACATGCACACAGAGAGAGAAAGAGAGAGAGAGAGAGAGAGAGAGAGAGTGTTTATGTATAATATTTTCACTGAGCAATAAAGGAAGCTAAGAAAAGTGGTTTAAGGGTCTTGAAATAAGTTGATCTGCGTGCAAATTCATGTCAGACTTCTGAACTCTCCTATCATCCACAGATGTAAAAGAGGCATCTTAGTTCAGCTAACACAGTACAGCCCAGCTTTTCTTACACAGCGGCGGGCCTGGACTGGTGTGGACTGGAACACACACATACATACCACATCATGGTCAGGGTCTGGAGAGTGAAGATTCAAACCTGGAGACAGATGATGCCTGTATTTTGGTTCTTGCCTAATATCACCAGATGATAATGTGTGTGTGTGTGGACATACTGGAGAGCTAGCACCTTGACTTAGCCATAATCATTCTGTACGATTGAGGTTGGGGCTAATTACTCATGAGATGTGGCTTTCATTGCCCTTCTCATCCTGAGGACAAGATAAATTAGGACCCTGAGGCCAGAAGAGGCAGAAGAGCTGAGCAGGCTGCAGGGGAGACACTGACCATTCACCTGTCCTGTCATTGTCATGTATAGGGAATGAGGTTGAGAGGGGGAACATGGTGCAGTGAATTGGTGAGGGAGGAAGGAAGAAGCTCTTTCAGGTATTTTTGGTTTGATGAAGGTGTTTGGATTTTATCCCAAATCCACTAAGATATTATGATGGCAATTTAGAAAGAGACTCTATAAAGGTAGAATGTAAGCTTCAAAAGATCAACCCAGCCAGCACCGGCATGGTGGCTCACAGCATGCTCTTGCAGGAAAGCTGCTTACTGTGCCTCTTAAATGGAAGGAAAAGACAAGGAACTAGGTGAAAAGTAAATCCAGTAGAGGAATATTCATTCAAACAAACCCGAAGTTAATAAAGGGAGTATCTATTATGGAATATGGGAGAGGCAGTAATAAGTTGACTTTTAGATGTTTTATTGAATCCATAACATCTGATTGCATGTATGTTGAAGCAAGATACAATTACATAGTTGTGTTCTTTATTTCTAAATTCCCAGCTGCAGCTGACTATTGAAAACCTTTCCTTGACGATAATATGTGAAGTGACATATAACTTGTGAAATGATAAGCATTACAAACCAGTCAAAGTGTATGATAAGTAAATGAGGTTATGTCATTCAACTAAAGAACATACAGGTACCATAGGTACATACTGAGAGCAGTGGAGTTCTCTAGAGCAAACTTGGTAATAGGGTGATAGCTGTGTTGTGCTTTAATGACTAAAACTAGTATTGTCTGTGTACATAAAAGCCAGCATCTTAAATACCCAAGAATTTAATTTTGACTATTCTCCAAAATACTATGTCTGTTCTCTTGCAGAACACAAGGCCCATAAATTTATTTTTATGAAATAATATATTATGAGATGTGAAACACTCCCAGTGAATGGAGAAATCTTGTGAACAGTGAAGGATCACTCTGTAACTAACTTCCAACCACTGCCACTAGATGGTGGTGGCAGTTCACACTTCTACAGCACAGGCCTCATCCAGACCAGGCCACCATGTCTCGGTTTCTACCAGGAGCCAGGATCCTACCTCACACTAATGCTGGTCCTCAAAGAGACCCTGTTTTGAGGTCATGTAGATGTTTTACTGACAGATAGCTTGGGCTGAATTATACTGGCCAAAACTGCACCTTTGATTATTCTGCCATGTTGGCAAACAGTATTTGCCAATAAATATAAGTTTATTCAGACAGAAAGAAAAGCCAAGAGGCTCATTTGTCAGCCATACTATCATTTTCTCACCTTTCCTCTGGCCCCAGCTTCTTCCCTCAGTGACTCAGGATGGTTTATTGTAGATCCTTAGTACAACTCAAAGTGTGAAAAGCCATGGCCATAGCTTTGTGTTTGTTTGTGTTGACTTTGCAAAGGTATACTGACCTTGTTTCACTAGACTATAGATTCCATCATTTTAAGGAGGTATTAGTAAATTCAGGAAAGCGGGGAGCATTTCTTAAAAAGGTGAACCCCCTCACACACCTACAATTACACAGAAAACTTTGTTAGTAGGTTTAACTTAAAGATGTCATAAAATTTCAGGCAGATACGTGTAGAGTCAATGCATGGAAGGTGACGGGGCTAAGCCGTAACAATGAGAAGTTCATGGAAACTCTTCCACCTGGGAAGGCATCTGCATTGGGAACTGCTTATCCCAGCAGAAATGCCTTTATGGAAGATGGCTCTGGCTTAAACCTTGGAAAGGAAGGATCCCTTTCCAAGGTCTGAAAGGTTTTTATCTTCTGATTCACAAAGTCAAACACGTCCTCACTGGATGATAGAGCTGTAGAGGGCTGGCCGTTCTGCAGGATGATTTACCTGAGGCAAAGGCAGAGGCAGAGCAAGGTCACTCAGGATGAATATGAAAGGGAACTCCCCTCAGGGTAACCACCTTCAAAGTAATGGGAGCAATGCAAGGTGAGAAAATGTGTTTTGTGGTCATGTTAAAGCGGAAGGAACATGGTGTCGGTTGGAAAAGATGAGTGAAGGAGTTATGGCTAAGTGTAGACCTTGGCAGCAAAGAGATAGCTACTCCACACTGGTGTGTGAGGCAGAGGGTGTACAGATTCCTGGGATCTAAGGCCCTGTAATGACTGTGCCACCTTCCTCAGCTTCCTTCTCTGGTGAACTTTAAATGATCTTTCGATTGCTGGTAACATCTACATTGCATTTGTTGGCTGTTAATGGCGATAAAACCAGCCCTGCACTCAGCACAGGGGCAGCTGCCTCGAGCCAGACTGTGCAGTGCCCACACCTAGTTGAATGAATAGAGGGAAAACTCTCAGTTTGAAGGAGTGACTGTGTCTAGAATAAAGATGGAAATATTTTTATATCTGTGGTCTCAGAGTGATAGATGTCAGCCTCCGTAGCACTGAGCCTTAAGTGACACAGTTTTTGCCATCTGCATGGTTCTCACATGACCTGATCTGAAAGCCTGCTCTCCTAAGGGAATGGTTGGGCTATGAAGAGGACCACACCAGGAAAGAGGTGTAAGGCCAGCCTGTATACAGAACAGGAAGGAGAAAGACTCCATGAGGTCATCCTTCAGGCACATCCACTTTTTCTACCCCACAAACACACAAATTTGGAGCAAAAGAGTTATGTTAACAAAGAGGTGACCTGGGGCCCAGCAAGGGTCATCCTGTAAAATCATCTTCATCGATGTATAAACTAGTTATATCCCTCACAGCCAGGCACAGCTTAGCACTCAAATACCCTAGCTGTCTAGCCCTTAGTAAGATTAAGTAGAAAGCATGCACATTTCTGACAAACATACTGAGTGTGACTGAGACTCATTCTTATTTTCATGGATAAAAGTAAAACATCATGAGATAATAAATGAAACATACATGTTACCTCAATATTGGGTATACCAATTTATTTGGGGTGTGTGTGTGTGTATGTGTGTGTGTGTGTGTGTGTGTGTGTGTGTGTGTGTGTGTGTGTGTGTGTATGACTAAGGGGACATTGCCTTCCCTTGCATTTTGTTCTGATTCCCCAGCTCTTATAAATGATTTGCCAACCAAGGAAATTTACACTCAGAATATGAAAACTGTGAAAATTCAAGAATATGCCTTGGAAGAAACTGCAATGATATGTTTTGCAAAGCTAACTACATTAGTTGTTTTATTGAGAAGACCTTCTGCTGCTTGGAAATAGGAACGGGTTGGTGAGCTGGCAGTTTTCCAAAGCAAATGCTATGCTTTTGACCCATGGTGACCTAAGCCAGAGTATGTCTGCACTGGCTCCATCATGACAGCAGCAGGTCTTAGAAGATGGTTAAAGATTCCTGAAGCAAAAATCCATAAGTAGAGAACAAGGATCTGAAGGATGTCACCCCCTCTCGTAGTTAGGGTTTCCTTGGCTGTGAAGAGACATGACCAAGGCACTCTTAAAAAGGACAACCTTTAATTGGGGCTGGCTTACAGTTTCAGAGGTTTAATCCATTATCGTCACAGTGGGAAACATGGAGGCATGCAGGCCGGCGTGCTGATGGAGGAGGTAAATAGTCTTCTCCTTGATCCAAAGGCAGCCAGAAGGAAACTAAAATTCAACAGAAAGCAGAACTTGAGCGTAAAGACCTCAAAGCTCACCCCCACAGTGACACACTTCCTC
Organism: Rattus rattus; assembly: GCF_011064425.1. NCBI lineage: Eukaryota > Metazoa > Chordata > Mammalia > Rodentia > Muridae > Rattus > Rattus rattus. The sequence continues at coordinate 67,605,552 of NC_046166.1, forward strand.
CAACAAGGCCACACCTACACCAAAAGGGCCACACCTCATAATAGTGCCACTTCCCATGGGTCAAGCATTCAAACACAGGAATCTAAGGGGGTCAAATTTATTCAAGCCGCCATACCCTTTGTTTTCCTTTTCCTACATTTTTAATTTATATTGGGCTCTATAGCTCCTGTTCTTCCTATTCAGATAATCAAACATGTCAATTATCTGAAAGGGCCAGGGTATGACTCAGTGGGTAAGAGCACTTGCTCTACAAGCATTAGGACTTGCATTCAAATCCCTGATGTCCATGAAAAAAAATCAAGGTGATGTCACATGAACTTATGACCTCATGCTATAGAGGGGAACAGAGGCAGGAGATTGTAGGAACCAACTGTCTGTCATAAAGCCTAGTTACAGGTTCAGTGAGAAACTATCTCAAAGGAATAAGACCAAAATTAATGAAGAACATCTGATCTCATCTTCTGGCTTCTGCATGTACATGCACAGACATAGACCTGCTCCCCATGAGTATGTATATATGGCACATAAATGATCACATATATACATTCATACATACATGCACGCATGCATGCACGCATGCACACACACACACCAATTAAGAAACAATTATCCAGTCTTGAACTAATTTGATATAAATGCATGGTCATTTAAGAGTATAGGACACATATAAGCTACAACTACAGGTTGCATTTTTATATTACTGCCAAAACTCATAAAATATTGAAATGCAAACAAATAGCAATTTGTAGCACAATAATATACTTCATGAACCCGGTACTGTGAATCAAACAGCAAACTCAATCAACGGCTCGAGAAGCAACTGAGCTACTTTAATATTTTAATGAAATACTGATACATCTAGTTTTCTACAATGTTGGTATGGGAGCGTAGGCCCCATCTTTTCAATCAAGTGAGCCTCATACAAAAGCCCCTTTTGCAGAGGGAATATTTGGAGTGCCTGAAGATTTGTCAGGGTAAAAAGACGTGGAGCGCCAAGCCTTTCTCTGACATGCAATTACCTAAGGTGTATACTATTTCTCATTTTGTAGATAAATGCAAATAAGATGCACATGTATAATATGCACAGTATTAAAACTTTAATTAGTCAGGATTCTTGTATTTATATAAAGAGCTGGTTCCAGAAATAATCTTAGCCAGGTGTGTTCTGTCCATCAAATTCCATCTTTGGAGAGGGAAATAGTCACAACTATGGCTCGTCCCTTACTGTGGTGCCCTAGCTTTCTACTCCATCCAGCACTTCATCTCGTTAGACAGCCAAATATTTAACCAATGTGTGTTAATTTGAAGTTCAGAATTCAAAGCGTGTACTATGTGCAGCTTACTGACCTGAAGCTCTCTGTCCAGTACACCTCATGGGATGAAGTGTGCAGCCTAAGAAAGAAGGGACCTCAAGTCCTCCACAAATGCCTCCTTCCAAGCCTGCATACTGAGCCATCCGTAAACCATGAGTAGGAGCTTTGTCAGCGACTGCCCCTGGACTTTTACCTTCTCTGCTTTTTATACACACTGACTAGTGGAAAAAAGGTCATTTGCTAATGAGCTTCAACAAAGGATCTCAGTGTTAATCCCAATGTTTAGTAGATATGTATATACACTTTCCTCAACATATTATTTAAATGTTTAGGCAGAAAAGTCAAATTCTTAGGCTAATTAACTATGAAAAAGAATACTTTTGTCAAATAAGGAATCATTATTATTATTCTGAATTCTCCCATCTGTCAGTGGTTCTCAGTGGATGATTTTGCCACCAGGGCCTTCTCTTGAGATTTTTGGGTGTCATACCTGGGGCAGATGATCTAGTGTCAAGCGTAGGATAGAGTCTGAGAATGCTGCTAAACATAGGATGCTTCAACCTGGGCACTGATCCACAGTGGGAAAACACAACGATGACAAAAATACCTGTAGGCTGTAGAGTTTGAGTTCTGAACTTCAAATTAACACACATTGATTAAATATTAGGCTGTCTAACTGGGGATGAAGTGGCTGATGTAGTTTAGAAAACTAGGGTAACACAATGTATGCCGTAGCTGGAGCTAGGAACATGAACTTTCTATCAAGTCAAGATGTTCACAGTGGCTTTTGTTGAATCGGATTGTTCATAGTTTCTTTATGTTGAAGGAATTATACACTGAAGGAAATTGAAAAAAATAGTACAGAACAATCTCGAGTCTCTCTCTAGATCCCACACACCCACAGTAATTTCCCACATGAGTTCTATGCAATATGGTAGTCAGGAATTTGGCTGCACGATCACCTAAAAAGCTTGTCCAGACCAGCCAGTTTCTGCGTTCCTGTGGGAGAATGAATGTGAGTGTGTTCACCGGCCTGTCATGAGTTAATCCCTATATATGTCCTCCTAATGCCACACAGATCACACCTGTTCCATCAGCCCTTTGTTCTGCCAGTGTCTCTCATCTCCATAGTTCTGCCGCTGCCTTAAGACTGTCACATACATGAAGGCACACAGCCTGGGTTGGTTTGAAGAGGGACACAGCGTTGAACATAGCTTTAAAGACTGATGGTCTCTGGCCTTCTAGCTGATAACTTATTTTTAAAATCCCCAAAACTTCCTTGCTTATTTGATAGCTAAAAAACATCGACTTTGGTGTTATCACACCTTTCTCTGTCCAGGTACCCAGAAGGCTCTCCAATTAGGCTACTAAATTCTTTGTGAACCAGAGAGAAAGGAAAGGAAAATAATTAAGATATTATATATAGGCAAATATGCAGAGACTCATATTTCATATACACAAATATATTTCATTTACATTCTTATTTACACAATAACACATGCACATTTTTGTTAGGGCCAACCACTGGTCTCATATACCTCACAAACCTTCATGCATGCTTACATTCATACATATGTCTATATACATACATACATCATATATACAGGCATACAGACAGACAGACATATACATTTGGATGGATGAATGGATGGATGTATGGGTGGCCCAAACTCCCCAAGTCAAACCACTCAACAAACAATTGTATTTCTTTTCTCTGGCCTTTTTATACCTTCTGAGACAAAATGTTCTTTAGAAAATTACCTCAGAGATAAAATGTTACATAAAATGAGGGTTAAGGAAGGATGTTGATATTAAGTTCAAAGCACTGTTTCATTCTATTATGCTCATTATAAGTTCAAAGCAACAGTTTTCCATGGCCTTGCCTTATCATAGTGCACACCTGTGGTATTATCCTTGGACCTAAATGATTTCCCTTGAAAACAAATTTGACCCAAGTCTATTTCTCTTTTTAGTATGGTTATGAAAGCTTATTTTATTTCTTAACATGCAGACTTTACTTATTATATGAGGAGTGGGCCCATTCTAATCTTCATTCTAACTGTATTACTACTTTCTAGCAAAGCAACTAAGACCATCTCTTAAAACTTTCTTCCTAAAATTATTTGAATCAAAGCAGGAATCCTATGACTCATTAATTCATTTAAGCATCATTAATTCATGAAAGTTCATTTTTATATCTTCAAAAAATCTAATCAGTAAGGTGGGCTAGTGCCCAGGGATTATTATATTAATTAAATAATGACAGGAAAGGTCTGCCAGCTACAAGAAACAATCCTGAGAGGACGTCTCTCTGTAAACCTTGCTATTGAGCTCACCCCATGGCAGACCATGCAAAAATGGTGGGCCACCTCCAGGAAGACCATCTGCTAGCTTCAGCCTATTCTAGTTGGCTCCTGAGAGATGAGGAAGGGTTGAAACAAGGTCCCAGGTCCATTCAGTTAGTTTTGTTGGTGGCTCAGGACAAGGTTCTCATACATTGCCACAGAGCGCCAAAGACATTAAGTAGAAAAAGTCACACTCGTCTCCAGTGTCGGAAAAGAGGAGGGGAAATGTGCTGATATTTGTTACTTAGGATAGAATTCTTTTCTTTCTTGCCTCTCATTATTATTGGTTCTTGTTTGAGTGACGCTTCTTCCTGCTTCAATGGCCCTTCACTGCTTAGTCAGTGATATCTGCACTCCTTTTAGATGCTCATAGGGTCAATGATTTTACATGTGTCAGGGTCACATTATACACTGTGTGATTAGGAAATTAGAAGGCGAGACTTAAGAGTCACACATGTAAGACTAACACAATGCCTGCGAGTGAACTGTGACAGGACACATTTGGTGGCTCTGTGGGGATGTTGCCCTTCACAGACATTTGAATGAGTGTTTCACGTGCACTTGATCCAGGCTTTGGCAGCAATCTGCCAGACACCTGCTTAACCATTTCAACAAACTTAAAGGTTGCAATAGTTTTAACATGCCAGAGGGCTGGCTACATTGCTTTGATCTCGCACTAGGTTGAGGGCTAGAGAATCTATGCAGACAAAAATTACACTTTACATATATTTTCTATTTGAAATAGATGATTCTTTCCAGTGAATTTCTCTACGATGGCTTTATATTTTACGACATTTATATGCTATAGAAAATGTAGGAAGTTGGCTGGGGTGCAGCCTGGCTGGTAGGGAACTTATCTAGATGAATAAGGCCCTGGTTTTCATCCAAGAATGTCAGCAGCTGGACATGGTAGTGCCCATTGGTAATCTCAGCACCCAGGAACCAGGAGTCAGAGGTAGGATGATCAAGAGTTCACAGTCATCCTCAGGTATATAGTGTATTTGAGGTCAACTTTGGCTACCGGTGTCCCTGACATAAAAATAAGTAAGCAAAATGTTCTTAAAATTTTCAAGAATAAGAAAGAAAAAAACAAAATGAAAACAAGAAAGAAAACAAATTAAAAATGCAAAGGGAACTTAGTATTCTTACTGCCTGAATGGTGTAAGTTAGACACACTGGCCACTTCCCACCTCTAAATTGAGATTCTTGGAATCTATAAGTATCTTAATGGAGCTTGGAAAAAAGGCATGCCCGGATCACTAAGTGTGTAACAAATCAGACATTTTGTTAGCCGGTGAGAGGTTTTCTCATCTTAAAATGGGGTGAATTTTTCACCATAGCTGCCGTGAGACTTAAAAAAGACAAAAAACAAAGAACAAACAAACAATCCCCCAGCCCCAAGATACCTACATGACAGGTGCACTGCGCAGCCCTCCTACATGCTAGATAATGGCCGGGCTTGGGGAAGGTTCTGGCAACTGGAGCACTATTGACTTGACCCGTGTTAAGCAGCCAAACCTTATTAGACCTTCTTACGAGGCTTGTTTCTCATTCATTTCCCCTCAAACACTTCCCCTGTGTAGGTGTTAAATCTATATGGGTCCTGGGGAGCTGAGTAAACAGAGCAGTCCTTAATCCATTGACTGCAGTCCAGATGAGACTGAGAGCATGTTGGCAAAGAGGCTTGGCAGACACAGAAGCCCCCTGGTGACAGGCTTATCCCTCTCCTGTCTGAACTGTCAGGGCAGCCAATAGAGTCCACCTGGATTTGTAGAGGGAAATCAATGTGGGCTACTTCGGTTCTTATCTGGGGATGGCTCTCCATGCCCTGTTGTCAGTTATAATACAGCTTGACTTGTAAATTTTTTGTGCGTGTATTCAGTGCCTAGGATATTACTATGATCACTTTAAAATTAAATCCACTGTAGACTCTTGATCCTTATTCTCCCTCTTGAGAACTGGTGAGGTATAGTCCCTCCTGGGGGTGCTAATTGCATTTTCATCAGGGCCAGTGTTAAGGTCCCTAAGTGCCTCTTTAGGGTCCTCAACTCAGGGAGATGCTCTCTTGGTCATGGAAAGTCAAGTTCTGAATAGCACCTGACTGGCTGAGTTCCAGCCAGTCTAGAAAGCCCTGCTCACTCAGAGATCCAGCCTCAAGGCCACCGTGCATTCTCAGTGTGTGGGGACACCAAGGTTGTTTACCAGCTCTGCACATGGGGAGTGCCACACAGGAAGTAAGACAAGGTTCTTGCAGAAGAAAAAGGGTCAAGGTGATACCTCCTCCCATGCTGCCATTTTCCCTGGGCCTTTGGTGAAGAAACTGTGATTTTCTTTTTCATGAGCAGTTTTATAGTAGCCAAATTAGCTTGTTTCATACTTTCACATCAGAAAGTGCCTCATAAATGTAGTAATATGACCTCTAGAAGTGGTTGTGTAATTTTGGGCAAATACAATTTCATCAGACATGATCCTCCCTAATCTCAGAATGGAATCTCTGCCAGCTGTGGAGGTGAGTGTCAGGAGAAGTGTGGAGTCATGACAGCGTTCCTATAGGACATAAAGAGCAGAATACGGAGACACGGCTGTATCACACGGGAAACTTAGGGATGCAAACATACTTTAACTTTTGGAAAAATTTAAGAGACTGGTTATAGATGTGATTAGATCTCCAATTTTTGGCTTCTTCTTCTAGGGCTTATAGTTGGTATCCTAAAGGCTTCTGGAAGCAAATCCAGAGATATTCAATGTTAGGTTTTAAATGTTAGAACATATGGAAGGATGTATATGTATTATTCATCATTCTACTCCAAATCAAGTAGGAGCTGGAGAGATGACTTAGTGTCTAAGAGTGATAACTGTTCTATAAAATCAGAGTTATACGCCCAACATCCTTCTCAGGTAACTCAGAACTTCCTGTAGTTCTAGGGGATTCAAAGCTTTTGCCCTGCATGGACACCTGCACTCATGTGCACAAACCCATGAGGAAACACAAACACAAACACACAATGAAGAATAGTAAAATAAATCTTGAGACATTCATGACTGCAACTAGATTCCAGATAGGGAGATAATTGATGAGAGGTAGAGATTGATCATAGCTGCTAGATTGGAGATAGATAGATAATAGATGTGTAGATATATATGATTGATACACGATAGAAAAATAACATAGATTAGTATGTATATTAATATGGATATTTTATATAATTTGATATAAATTATATGTGATAGATAGCTATATACATATATAAATAATACTGCTGTTTATATTACATATTATTATATATACAATATGTAATATTTTCCTCCAATTAAACACTTATCTAAACCTGTAACAGCAGATAATCAGCACAGACATTTAAAGACTTCTGCATATCACATTTCAACACCCAATGGTTTCTGTTCTCCTTGCTGTCTGGGAAGAGCCCTTGCTTGTTCTTTTCTTATCAAAGCTATCAAGATGGTAATGTGTGACGACAGTTGACTATGTGTTAGAATAGAACCTGACTAGAACTTTGAACAAATTCCAATTCTCAAGTAACTTTTTCTTTCAATATTTATTTCAAAATATGAGTAGGAATTTTTCTAGTAGGAGCTTTGTGGCTTTCTAAGTTTGTGTTTGTTTGTTTGCTTACTTACCCATTTATTACATGTATGAATGATTTGCCTGCATATATGTTTGTGCACCATGTGCTCTGTGCCCATAAATACCGGGAGAGGGCATGGGATTTCATGGAATTGCAATTATAGATGCTTGTTGATCTGGAAATCAAACCTGGGTCCTCAGGGACAGCAACCAGTGCTTCTAACTGCTGAGCCATCTCTCCAACCCCTTCCCAGACCTCTTAATCCTTTCTTGTCAATATATCACTAATTCTTGCTGCTCCTTTTTTCCTTATACTCACTATTTCCACTTACTACATAATCAAAAGAAATTATAGCTTAAATGAAATTCTGGATAATACTCTTTACCACATGTCAAAGAAGCATGAAGTGCAAACTTAACAAAGATCTAGAGGCTATTATTTGTAGAGAACACATACCACACAATTATCCATACATGTATACCATAAGTGAGACTACCTGCCCTTTCCCAATTAAGTTATTTAACAAGAATATTCCATGAATACTTGGAGTTGTAAATGATGATGAAGAAGAGGATTTACCTGAAAAAAAATAGAGAAATAATCTTGAGCTGTGATGAGGTCCTCAGGGGCTAGGGAAATTTAAGGTACACAACCCAAGAGATGACAAAAACTCATACTAGAGAGCATGGCCATACCAGGCAGCACAAGGCATGGAGGGTGTAGGAGAAAGACCCCTCCTTGTAGGCTAACTAGTACAGGCCTGTCATCCCAGCTAAGAGGAGGCTGAGTCAGGAGTATAGAAAAACCATGGCCCGCCTTAACTATAGAATGAGCTCAAGGCAGCCTAGGGTGGTTAGTGGGCACCTTTTCTTAAAAAGTATAAAAGAGATACAAACATAAAAATAAAGAAGTATAAAAAGGTTCAGAACTGGCTTAGCATTTGAAAAATCCTTGTTTCATTTCCTGTACTAAAAGGGAGCAAGGGAGAGGAGGAAGGAAAAGAAGAAAGAAAAGAATGGAAGGAGGGAGGAGGGAGGGAGAGAGAGAGAGAGAGAGAGAGAGAGAGAGAGGGAGGGAGGGAGGGAGGGAGGGAGGGGGAGGGAGGGAGGAGGAGGAGGGAGAGAGAGAGAGAGAGAGAGAGAGAGAGAGAGAGAGAGAGAATGAACATCAGAACATGGTATCCAGTAGGTTGTAATCCTGGAAAGAAAGCAACCCAATGCCAGTGCCCTCTATCAACTTAGTTTTAAGCCCCATCCCCTCAACTGCTGTGGCAAGCTTATCTCTCTACTGAGGCTTTCCTATTTCCTGTAATATCCAGAACTTAGCTACATTCCCAACTCTGCTGCCTCCTTGCCTGAGTGGATCTAACAAGGTCTGAAGGTAGAGTGACCATCCAGTGGCCAATTTTGGAGGCAAAGCCATGAAGAGAACACAAGGTAGAAAGTTAGCAAGGGAGCTGTGAGCTGTGGAGTGAGATTGATCCCTTGGGGAATCTAAGAGCCTGGAAAATAGCCAGTCTTCCAGGGAGAGCAACCCAACACACCCCAAACATCTAGCAGACAGACTTAAACATCTTATTCTTGTGTTTCTAAACTCTCTTCATCAGAAATAGGAGGAACTGGAACCAACAATACAGTTTACTGCTGGTTAAGGAGACACAGTTATTCTTAGGAAAACCAACAACCAAACTACTGATTCAACACCATTTCCATATTCAGGGGAAAATCCTGTGAATGATTTTGCCCTTCAATGGTAATCGGTCATATTGGTCATAACTACCATTGGTAATTTTAATGCCTTAAAATTAAGGAATGTTCAGCTTATTAAATATGATTTTTTCTAATTTGTATATGGCTTAAATATTAGAACTGGGAGCAAAAAGACAAAAAATATCAAAGTCTGTAGTTTTATTTTTTTAAAGTTCTATTTTAGATTTAAGACTGCTTGCTTGGATGTCAGCGCGGCACTTGTGTACCTCATGCCCATTGGTGTAGAAACAAGGTTCATCCCCTAGAACTTAAATTATACCATTGAGAACCACCACTTTGAGGAAGCTCAGAACCAACCCAAGCCACCTGTGAGGACAGCTAATGCTTTCTTTTAACTGCTGAGCCTGATAGGTTTAATTTAAAACAAACAAACAAACAAACAAACAAAAAACCCAACACTTTTAAGTGTTGAACGGGACATGGCATTTAGCTTGAAGATGGTTTTAAAAGTAGAAGAATAATCTTTCAGTTTAATGTGGTCTCCAAGGTTCTTATTTTGAAAGAAGATGATGTCGGTCAGCTGGGAGCAATCAGCACACAGGACAAGAGCCCTACCGACTTGCCCTAATATCCTAGCTGTCTTTTCACTAGTCTGACTGCAACGAGGAGTTGTATTTATGAGGGCAGTTTCTCTGAAGTTTCATGGTGCCTAGTTCCATCTAATAATTAATTCTAATGAACAGAATGTCTAATGAAGTGCTTCGCTTGGAGCCCTGGAGGAGCTTCCGAGTCAATGCCAACCACTTATTTAAATTACTCTTTGGGGCATGATTATTTATTTCTCATTTGTTTCATTTGTTTCTTCTTTTCATTTTGATACCCTACATTAACTCAACTTTCCCAGTTATTTTGCAAAGCAGGGTCCTCACACCCTAACTTTGCCACATGGGCTGTTGTGCTTTTGTCTTACTTAATACAAAGAGGGCATAGATCCTTTTAGTCACCTTTTGATCCTGTCTCAGGTCTGTCAGTGATACTTAAAGAGAGCAATGTTGCTTCTGTGTGTTATCATTCTGAAGACTATGGTATTTGTGTATCATTCATCCTCATCTAAATAAGTGCTGGAAATCACATGGTCATTTCCTGCTTCCTAATATTGAAATGTTTTGCATGTGAGCTCCACAGGGATATTCCTGTCTTCAGCTGGCTCTCTGGGCAAAATAAACTTACTTAAAATGACTTTAATTTAAAGTCATTATATATATATGTGTGTATATATATATGTATAACATATATATATGTATATATATGTATAACATATATATACACAAAATTTCAAAATATCAAAAAAGAAAAATATTGTTTCATAACTTTATCATAAATCATTTTAGTGTCTTATTTGTTTTATTGTATAAATAATCATCCATAGTTATAATTTAGTGTATGCTTATTTTATAGTTTTGTTACTGAAAAATATCAGGGAGACCCACCTGGGTTCTGCTATGTTAGGTGGGAAATTGGGGTTTCTTCCTGGGGTCCTTGGGGTCACTAAATCATAGAATTAAAACACCAACTCAGAAAAAAGTTTCCAGAACAATTTTATTAGACTTTAAAAGAAAAACTCAAGAGCAGGCAAGTTGTAAATTTTAGTGACTGAATGGAGCAAGAAGATGGAGAAGAAGAATGAGAAGGAGGAGGAGGAGGACGAGGAGGGGCAGGGGAGGAGGAGTACTGTTTGTAAACAGGAAGGTTGGGTCAAGGGAATGAATTCAGAGAAAGTTTGAGTATGCCCCAACTGTCAGGAAAAACAAGCTAGCTTTTGGCAAGTATCCAAAAGAAGTGAAGGGTATTACTGTAGTGACAATTTTGGAGTTTTGTTATCGTTGAAAAACTCAAATATTATAGAAATGTATTTTCATTTTAATCCCATATGGGGCTACATTGAACTGTCCACACAACTGACTACAATTTGCCTCATGCTCTAGTAGAGGCCCGGCTTTGTCAGTGGTGACTGTGTGACATTTGGAAATCTGGGACCTTTTCAGAGGGTATATAAATGCCAGGACCCCAGAGAGGTGGGATGGGCTCTTAGTTGGTTGGTGTTGGTTGGTTGTTAATGGTTGTTGGCAATTGTTGGTTGTGGTTGATGGATTGTGTTTGTTAAGCCATGCACAGAGAAGAAACCACACAATAAGAAGCTAGACCTCGATGGATTGTGATGATCAACCTTTCCCCAAGGAAATCTATGCCCCTCATCAGCAGGAAGTAGTCTAACAATACTGTTGCCCTGTTTCTCATCCCTGACTTTATTCAGGGATTTCTTTTCTTTCTTCTTTCTTATCTTATCTTAGAGTTAGGGGTTTGAACAGGTAGAGAAGGAGCAAAAGGTGCAAAGAAGCAAAAGACAGCTACAAGTGACAAAGAAGAAAAAGGAAAACTTACACTTTTCTAAGCATTTAGAACAAGCAGACTCACCTCAGTTCTGTAAGGGACTGCACCAGGAGCAAGGTTTCCAGGAGTGGGAGGGATCATTATTCTTCCAATCTTTTCAGCTAGGCTCCTTCTGAAGGAAGCAACCTTCTGAAGGGAAGCTCCTTAATCAGAGCAAGACCCATTCTTTGGAAAGAGGGTGTAGCTTCTCCTATAGTGAGCCTTTGTCCCTACTTTACTGAAATGTCAACCTGTGACAGACCTTGCCTAAGTATTGACAATCTCTCCTCAAGCCCACCGTGCAGTGTCCAGCAGAAAGGTCCGACTTATACGTCAGTTGATTGACTCAAGTAAGTCCACTGCTTACACTGCACACGAGCTAGAGCTTTCTCCTCATCACTTCTGTGATTTGTCAGCTGTTGGCTCTCATACTAATTCCCCAAGCAGGCTTCTCCTTTCGTATTAATTTCTCAGCCTTCTTTTCCGTCACCATTGATGGATCTTTAATGTCCACACCCCTCCAAGAAGCCTCTGCACATGAGAGCAAGCAGAGTGGCTCGATTTGATGCTACAAGGGAGAACTTACCTTGGCTAGATTAAAATTCTTCCAGAAGACACATACCACCCTTGAAATATATGTAATAGTATATATTTACTCTGTGTTCAGTATTGCAGAGGCAGCAGTGAGAAATGACACGTCTGAGCAGGCACAGAGAGGGAAAAAAATAAGGCAAATTGTGAATTTGAGGGGACCCTGAGCAATAGAGTGAGACCTTGGCTCACTCAGCCAAACAGAATAAGAAAAGATACTTCTTACTGAGAACAATGGCAAACTGAGATTTTCTGTATATTTTTATCAAACTGACTTTAGGTATAAATCTCACGGCTGCTTTGCAGATGAGCATGCGGATTATAATTCAGAGGACTACTGTTTTTCATTCTAGGTCTCTTTACTGAATCAATTAAAATAATTAACACTACAGCAAGTTTTCCTGCTTCCTTCCCTGAATGTTATTTTCGATATTGGTTCTCTGCCTCATCCTTTCTTTCCCTCTTTTTTGTTTTTTCATCTCTTCCTGTTATAATTTACAAATCGATCTTTTTAAATTTTCTAGCTCATAACAAGTCTTATTCCTGGAAAATTCTGAGAGGTGCAGAGTTGCAAACATAGCACAGAAGGACCAGACTTAACTCGGGCTCAAATCTGAAAGGGCACTGGTCACAGTAGGGGCCAAGTTCCTCCTCTGGGAAGTCATGAGTTCCCCATGGTCCTGCAACTGCCTCTTTGGTCCCACAGATATTCTGTATTTTATACCATCTCCCATTTGTGTCTTGCTTTCTGAGTTTGAGGCCTTAAATTTACAGGGGAAAAAAGAAACAATTGATATGTTGATTCTTACAGTAGTGTTACAGTAGTGATGGAGTGGACATTTGATTTTTCACAGACAAGAGAACATCAGTCTATAAGCCAATACCTCAACCAGACCTGGCATGCCCATTTGGTGAACTAGTCCACTGTGGAGAGCTCCTGACACCACCAAGTACATTCTGCCACTCTTTTGAGATGATCTGAATCTTTAGAGAAAATTCTCCATTTGTTTCCCAAGCAATTTTTGAAGCTATTTATAATATAATGTCCACAGTTTCCTGAGACTCAGTCATATAAGTGGCCAATGAATAAACTACATGCTCTATAGAACACCCTTTATGGAGTGATGTGTAAATTAGGAGACATTCTTCCTGATTAACAGTGTGGACTCCAGCTTGGGTGTGGGACTGGCTAGCACATGTAAGGTCTTGAGTTTGATTCCCAGTACTGAAGTAAAAAGAAAGGGAAAGGGGTAAGGAAGAAAGGAGGGAGAAAGAGAAGACAAAGAGCAGCCTCTGAGGTGAAATGGCTTAGCTCACTTTCCTGGTTTTCCTCTTGCTGTGAGACAGCTATGAGACTGAGTGAGTCCCTAGATGTCACACCACAAAATCCTCATCAGTCATGGAAGAGCTGTGAATGCCATTTTCCCCAGAGACACTGGAAACATTGAGTAAACTACTACTGTTGTAGACAAGGAGGAGATCAGCACCTGTAGGCAGAATTTAGAGACTTGCTCTGATTTCTGTCTATTATTTTAGCCTCGACTTTTAACCAGACACTGTTTCTATCTGTGGCCAAGGAGTGGCTTTCATTTCTTTAAGGAAAAATTAAGCAATTCCAAAACCCAGGAGAACCCCACACCTTTAGGAAGCAAGTCAGACCCATGATTCCATACAGGAAAATTTGACGTTGTTGCAGAACATGGCATCTACTAGTGACTATGAACTACTCTGTTAACATCCCATCCCAAGCACCTTCTGATATTGTTTATCCAACAGGATATGACCACATGAAGAAGCTGGGATGTTCTAAGAGGGAATGAGCGTATTTCACCCAAAACATCACACAGAGTAGTCACATAGTCGCTTGTGGTCACAGCTATGAGATCCATCTTGCTGTTTGTCACCCAGCTCCTCTCTCTCTCTCTCTCTCTCTCTCTCTTCTCTCTCTCTCTCTTCTTCCTTTCTTCCTTTTCTTTTTCTTTTTCTAGTAATAACATATATGACCTGTGATACAGCAGAGGTAAGCCTGTGTTAGAATTGAAGTTGACTTTTTATGGGCCATATTCATGCTATACATGCACTATATAACTTTTTTGATATTCATTATATTTGTGTGTGTATATGCACCTGTATGTGTGCATATCCATACACGCATACCCTGATGCACATGTGGAAAGGAGAGAACAATTTGCAGGAATCGATACTCTCTTAGCATGTGGGCCTGAGTGCTTAAACTCAGGTCATCAGTTTTGATGATAGCCATTTAGATGTGGAGACTGAAGCCTGAGGAGAGTCAGCAGATACTCTGGTGATAGGCCATGGGCAACAGCTGAGATCTCAGTGGAGAACCATCTCTGGGGTTGTCAGTGTGTCGCTGGGCACAGCTATGTTTTGCAGAACACAGTAGAGTTTGCAAGAGGGCAGACTGTACCCCATCGTGCAAGACTTTAAGAGCAGCAGGCATGGATCAGCCATTGCCCTAAGCTGTTGCTTTCTTGATGTTTCCTGTTGCTCTAACAAACTACCCTGAGAAAAACCATTTAAAGGAGAGAAGCCTCCTTTTTGCCTACAATTCCAGGGCACAGTCCAGCGTGGTAGGGAAGTCATGTATATTGAAACAGTGAATGAATGAATGAATGAAAGAGTGCACCACTGGGACAGTGGAGGACACAGCATTGTGAGAAATAAGAAATTTCCTCTGGGAGTACAGTTTTGTAAGGAAGCAAGCTAAACTGTGCACACCAATCATGTTACAGCAGCGACCCAGGGATGTCTACCATGGGCCAAAGATGTATTCATGGCAGCTGAGATGATTTCTAAAGTCAGATTTTATCTCGTTTTGACTTCTAACATATCTATCTATCTATCTATCTATCTATCTATCTATCTATCTATCTATCTATCTATCTATCTATCTATCTGTCTGTCTGTCTATCTATCTCTGTATATATGTTACATATACATACACACATATACACATACACATATGCATAAAGATAATATATATGTATGTCAAAACGAGATAAAGTCTGACTTTTTATATATTCCTATACATTTCTAGCTATTAGCCATGTTGATTTCTATAAAGAATGTCTGCATTTTCATGGTCATACACATCTCTATCTGTTGGCCAACTTTGGCTTTTAATAACATCTTTCTGGCTTTACTAACAATGCCCAGGGTTAGGGATAGAGCAGCATCAAAGGCGTTTGCCTCGTGTGAGCAAGGCCTTGGCTTTGATCCTCAACATTACAAAAACCATTCTGTCACGAGATTACACAGATTTAGCCAAACCTTTATGAAACATACCCCCAGACGCATGGTCCCAATTTGATTCAGGAAACTGAAAATTGGAGTAGTTTTTTTAGAGGTATATTTTCTGAATTAAAAAAGAAAACCATACTAAGTCCTGACTCAGGCATTGGTTCATGAGTGCGACTCAGGTTGTCTTCTTGGATGATGCCCTAGGGATTTTTAACCTGGGCAAGGTATGTGTTTAAGCCAACCTCGTTGTTGTCCAGAGCATAATTCTTTGCTAGGTGGCAAGAAGAGTTGATGTCACTTCACTGTATTTGTTCAGTGATGTTATACATTGCAGTTTTCTATGTCTTATTTTCAAAATTCTTCTAGGATACTTTTATTGTAGTTGAAATCTCTAGGCTGTCAGCCTACCTCAGGCTGGGCATTTTCATGTTCTCTCTCTCTCTCTCTCTCTCTCTCTCTCTCTCTCTCTCTCTCTCTCTCTCTCTCTCTCTCTCTCGTCAATAGAGCAAAACAGTAAACAGAACTGAGCAAGGGCCCAGGACTGAGGATGGGAGAGTGAGGGAGCAGGAGGCAGACAGTGCCGAAAGTACCATACAGCCTCTAGGCCAGCAGAACACATCCCATTTTTCATTTTTAGCATAGAACCCATTCCCCGATTGCAAACACACCTGTGTAGTCCTGGTCATGGCCTGTTCTCTCATTTGTTGTTTTTCTTCATTTGCTGTAACGATTGATTCAGAGGGAATGCTAGTGGAGGGCTCATGCACAGGAGTGAGAGGACAAGTTAGCACCTTCTCCTCACACTCCGAAGAAATGAGAAACTGCAGGTGGGAGAGAGTGAATCCTCAGAGCTGAGCTCTGGCCTTATCTCTTCACCCTGTTACCATGACTACGGAATCTGCCAATCTGATAATTGCTTTCCTGACCAGGTAACCTCACACCTGGCTGCTGGGCTGGCAGACCTCCATCCAGCTAAGGAAGCGAGGTCCGGTCAGACCACAGTTCACCCATCCACAGCTCCACTCTTAGGAAATGGAAACTATCTATTAGCCTATTAGCATCAGCCGTTTTCTAACTTGTATTTTTCCCATTTTTCCTTTTTCTATGTTTTTTTTTCAGAATCACTTAGCCCAGGCTATTCTTAAATTCTCCATGTAGCCAAGGATGGCCTAGAACTCTCTGTCCTTGTGTCTTTACTTCCCAAGAACTGGAATTGGGTGTGCACACTATCACACCTAGTCCATACTTTTCACTGCAGCCACAGCTTCCATTAATACATTCTTACAAGTCAGCAGCTCAGGTGCAGACCCGTAAGATATAGATCGTGACAGAGCAGAATTTTAACAATATTGAGAACTATAAAAATATTAAGTGTTAAAGAAAATCTTGATCAATAGCCCCACTTCTGCATTTTAATAATGAGGGGGTTAAATGCACAAGGTTAAATGGTTCATCTAGATCATGGGCCTGGGCAGTTGTCATTCCCAACCCGGTAAAGGTTCAATGCTTCCTCCTCGCATAGCAGGGTTTATAGAGTAAATTTGTCACTGGGCCATCTTGAATATTCTTGAGAATCTATTTCTACAATTCAGAAGGTGCTCCTAACATGAACCCTACCTTTCTTTATTTGATAATTGCCTTCCTAATGTTCTCATTTCTGATTAGTCTACACAATGGTTTATTTCTTCTTAATTTTTTGAAAATGTCATGTATCATTTGTATTTTGGCAATATCTACCTCTTACTACATCCCTCTCCCATATACATATCTTCCAGCTACCTTCTGTATTCGTGTCTTTTTCACTTGCTTCTTTTAAGTCACCAAATCCGATTACTGTTCTTCTTATAGTCTTATGCCCATCATCCAATGGAACATGAGCACCCTACCACTGGCAGCCGTCCAAAGGGAAATAATGAGTTTCCCTCCACCAGCAACCATCAACCACCATTAGCTCTTCAGCTAGGGACAGGGCATCAGAGACCCCGCCTCCACCATACTTGATGTTTAGGTCTCCTGATCTTGTAGAGATCTTGTGCGGGTAACCACAGGAGCTGTGAGTTCGTGTGTGTAATGGTCATGTCATGTTAGAGGCCCGCCATCCCAGTTCTTCCCGTCCTCAGACATTATCTCACACTGAAGATTCAGCAAATATGAACACTTTTTCCAGATGAAGTGAGGAAAGAGGATTATGGGAGGAAAATGGTATCTTCCTCAATGTCAAACGTTCAGTGGCAAATGGAGCAGGGGCTTGTAGGCAGCCCCTTTCACTCAAATCTACGCTCATCAGTGCCAGGTATGAGAGTTCTTTAACTTTTTAAAGTTATATATTTTTTTCTCTTGAACCTGCCCATGACCAGACTGAATTTTGAGCTGACCTGAGTTGAATTTCCCACCCCTGGATAGTAGTGCCATATCTGCTGCCCTCGCTCGATGACGCCATGCTAGAAAGCGTATGGTTCATGGATCACGGGGAGAATTTCCTCACTATTTGTTTTAGATAAAATATTAATTTCATGGGTTTATTTTATTTTTTAGCATCACATAATTATAACATAATGAAGGTTGTCAAAATTTTCTACAATAAATGTAAATATGAAGTCAATCAAGTAACTTGTATTATTTTTTCTCAAGTGGTATATAATTGGTCTTCATTGACTGAGTTTACTGTAAGTCTTATAATTACTTTGCCACAACTTTATAAAGCATTTTTAAGAATGAAATTAATACAGAAAGGTACTCGCTTTGCACTTCTCAGTAAAGCTAACCTTGCGTGGGTTTTCTGTTTTGCCAAGAGCTTTCAAATAGGTTTTGCCTATTGTGCCTTTGAGTTTGCTCCTAAAATTTCAATTATTAATCTTAACTCTGTAGATTTGGCTGATTCAATTTCAGTATTTTTTCTCATAATGCAAGCAGTATATGTTATTTAATAACTTGAAACTTTAGCCAAGTTCCAGGGCAGGCGCTTTATAATTGTAATGTTTCCAGGGCAGGTACTTTATAATTGTAATGTTTATGTTCAGTTCTTGAGAAATCCTGTAGAGAAAGAATTCATTATTAATCCCAAATCATAGGTAAGCAATTCCTACATTGGGGACAAATCACAATGAGCAAGTGAAAATGCCGACATTTGCATTCAAATTGTCGGCTATTTTACCTTATATGTGATTTTAAGACATTTAATTTGCTCAAATACACAAAGAATAATTAACAAAAACATAATGAAAATAGGAAGTGAGTCACTGTAGCTGAACCCCACACTTGGACTGTATTGCCTCTTATCTGTAGGGTTCCTAGGCTGGCACTCCTGCCCCAGGCACTTCCTGTGTGTGCACATTCAGAGTATCTACATGTTTCAGCCTTGGGGAAATGGAGGTATTTGTCAACATAGGTAAAGATGAGAGCAAGGTGCATGGCCATGTAATTGATCAATAACCAGCTAGGCATGGTGGTACATGGGTTCAATTCAGCAGTTTTCAACCTACCTAATGCTGTGGCCCTTGATTGCATTCTCTTCGACCATAAAATTATTTTGTTGCTACTTCATAACTCTCATTTTACTACTGTTATGAATTGTTATCTAAATATCTAATAGGCAACTTCCAAGGGCCCATGATCCACAGATCAAGAATGACTATTTAATCTAAACATTTAGAGGCAGAGGCTGGTGGATCCATGAGCTGAAGCCAGTCTGCTCTGAATAAGGAGTTTCGGGTCAGTCAAGGATACAAAGTGAGACCCTGTCTTAGAAAAGTCCCAAAAAGAAATGATCTATAACTGTTTTCTGGAACTCCATCTAACACTGACATAAGTAAGGTACTTTCCCAAGTTCTATCTAACAGCCTATGGTACGAATCAATTTTTATGTTTCTGTTCTCCTCTTCTCTACAACTATGTTGACCTTCTGACACCTTTTAGAGACCTTCAGGATCAGGATTCTCTTAAGCCTACCGTTCTCTCCACTGAGTGCAGATGGCTGGTGTAAACCACGACGCAGGTTCACAGTGTTCATCCCAAGCTCCCTGAGGTAGCTACCAGCTCTAGCATGAGCCAGAGTTGAGTCCAGCTGCCTGGAGCTCTCTGCCTCAAGATGCTAGCTTTTTCGTGTGTGTGTGTGTGTGTGTGTGTGTGTGTGTGTGTGTGTGTGTGTGTGTGTGTATAATCTATTTTAATATTACTCTTGTTGGCCATGTACTCTTCAGCCAAGCTGAAGACAGTGAGGTATCTTAATAAAGTACCTGAGACATTAAAACAAGAGCTTTCCCTTCCACACATCACACAGTCCCTCTGCTGAGTAGCCGTGCCTGGAAGGCCACCTTTATCGTTTAATCTGGGCCATACGAATCACCCGTTTTGATGTACCACTAGAAAATGAAAGTGACTTTGATTTGTATTTCTTCAAATATAACCCATTGATTCTCCCGGGTGTATGGAAAGAATCCTTCAGCGCATCTTGGAGTTAAGTGGCTTTGAGGCGACATCGTCTTCTTACTCCCTTGTGGCTGTGATTTGTTCCCATGGATTATAATGAACTGCCTTTAATCACCAGTCTCAACTCTTCAATGAGTCGTAAAATGTGTGTTCCATGATTTTTCTAATTATTGATCCTGCACCCTTTGTTATAGCCCCGAAAACTTCAATATCCCTGCTTTTATCTCGAGAGCTGTCATTTCCTCCCGCCACCCTTTCATCTTTTATTCCTTCAGAGTCCCGCCTAAGATACGCCTCTAGTCTCTTTTTGATTGATGTGAACGTTAATTCTGTGTTTTGCCAACTTCTAATGATGTTCTAATTCTCTCTTTTGCAGTTATTGTATTGTGACTTTTAAATTCCCAGTCTCTCAATTTTAATAAATACCCTCCGCTGTTTCGCATGTCTGGGAACACATTTTAATAAGTTTCTGGAATCTGCTAGGGATTCCGAGTGATTCTGTGGAAGGAGCTTGGGCTAGGCTCTTGGGTCTCTCTGCTGTGGCCACTTCCCACGTGGCAGTGATCTTAAACTTCTGCCAGTGCCATCCTTAAATCGCACTTACCCTGCTGAGCCAGATAATCTCTACAGTTGGCCTGTGTCCCTGACAGGATTACTAGCTCTTTTACAGTTTTTGTTGAAGAGATGTATTTTTGGTAGGGATTGCTCTTGCCCACATGGGAGGCAGACAAAACATAGAAATAAAGATGCTAGTGTGGAAAGGAACAGAACAGAACCTGACTGCTATGGAATGACTTCCTATAAGAGGGCCAAGCAAGATGGTGTCCTGGACACCAGCTCTCCCTCACACTCATCTGTCTCTGCCCCACTAGGAACCAGCCTTTCTCATATCACAGAGAACAGAGAGCATGAGAGGAGCCGTACTCTCCTATGTAAGGAAGCATCCAAGCCTGGCTTCTCTCTCTCAGTTGTTCCTCTTTTGGTTTGTTTTGCTTTGCTTTTTATAGCAAAGGCTATTAGGGCATAGCTATACTTGGGGTGATGCTAGAATCCTCTTCTCACAGCAGCAGAGGATACGGAGGAAGGACATTTGGTTCTGTGAGGAAGTTGCAAGCTGTCTTCCAAAGACACTACCCCATTTTGCAGCCTGGGAACAATATGGCCGTGCCTGAGCTTATATAGGAGCATCAGATGGCGCATTCCTCCAGACCCAGTGCCAGACACACTTAGAAAGATAACACTTTACCATTCATCAATCATTCACTTATCATACAGCCGCTTTATGACTGACCATTATGAGCTCAAGCGAATGCATCAAGAACTGTTGATAGTTACCATTTTGTAAGAAATCAAAACTTTTGCAAATGGGTAAGGCTTTGACATCAACAACAGTGGTAATGCTTCCTGTCGATTGGTGGATTCTCATGAGAAAATTCACATTTGGGGCAGTTTCCTTCCAATAAACAAGTTGGAATTGAATGAGTCAGATGGCAGAAAGCCTTGGGTTCCCAGAGACCCTTTCTGTGTGTTCGAAGCCCTCAACCACATTCTGGGGTGGAGAGCAAACCTATAATTCTTACTTAGGCATTTATGGATTGTTTTTCCACAATAAAATAATGTGTAGGGATTTTCACTAATTTTTTTCATGAGAATGTTTAAAGTGTTTAAAAATTATTACTTTTTCTCTGCTTAGCTTTCCCCAGCAGAGTGATTTCTAACACAAGCATGGTACTTAGGGAAACATACTGCTTAGAGAGAGGGCTCAGTAGTTGTAAGCACATGGTGATCTTCTACAGGGCATGGGTTTAGCTCTCAGCACCCACAAAGAGGCTCACAAGTATCTTTAACTCTAGAGCCAGGGATCCAATGCCTTCTTCTGATCTCCCTAGGCACCCGTTGCATATGTTGTATACACATGCGCGTGCGCGCGCGCACACACACACACACACACACACACACACACACACACACACTCACTCACCCACAGGTAAAACATTCATATACACAAAATAAAAACAACCAAATATTTTTAAATGAAAAGAAATATACTTTAAATATGATATGAAAATGAAACGTAAAATTAAAACAGAACAGCAGCTGTGCACATGATGCTTTCCCTTGTCATGTTTAAAAGGCTGAATTCTGCTAGGGATTCTTTATCAGACTCATTTAAAAAGCAGAGGTAAACTTCCCCAAGTTATCTTTCCCAGCTAAGGTCTCTTATGTATTCCCCCTTATTACTTATGGCCTGGGAAAAGATAAATATTCTTTATCCTTTAAGAAGGTCACAACAAGCCTGAGGAAGGACGTGTACCATCCTACGACAAGCACAGGTTTGTTTTCCTGAAAGTCAGTAGTTGTCAATGAACCCTCTCTGCAGAGATGTACGCTTCCCTTCTAACTCCCCTTCCTCTCCCCTTAGTCATTACCTTCCTCACCCTCATCCCTCTTCTTCCTCTTCTTACCCCCATCTTCCCTCAGGTGCCCCCCCCATTCCCAAATCTCCCAGACAACATCCTCTGACCACTTTAATGGTGTCTGAACTCAATTTGGAGAGCTTCTCTCTCAATTTGAATTACTCGGTAAATACAGTGAGATAAAGTAAAACAAATTTTGAGATTAATAAGGAACTTTGATTTTTTTCTTTTTGGTAAATGCTACATGACTGATATTTCCTCAAGGATCTGATCAGAAATCCAAAGCCAGTAATTGCTGCTCACCATGCAAGGTTTCCATATGCCCTGATGGGTGGGAGAGAGTGGGTCACCTATTTGTCAATTGTGATTTTTTTTATTTTAAATAAAGATTTATTTTAAGTTTTTGACAATATATTTTGATGAAACTCAGTGGCACTTTCGTGACCCTTTTGTTTGGTTTTGCCCTGCTTTGGTATTCTTTCTTATTAGTTTTTTGCTTGCTTTGGTTTCTGTTTCTGTCTCTCTATCATTCTCTTTCTACCTAGTGAGGCAGTGGAGCTCAAAACTGTACTGAAACAGCCAGGCGATGAGCATTTGTAAAGCTCGTGTGCTTGTTAATGTATCCCCACATTTTCTACCATTGCCAAAATCTAATGACGGATACTGACTAGGGAGAGAGATTCACATGTGTGAGCTCCACACCTGCCCTGCTGTTCAAACCAGGCTGTCTGTCACTGAGCCTCGGCAGCATTTTGAGGAGTGTTAGGAATTTTGAGGAACTACTATCCTTATTTCTACTCTATGACTGTTGGCCAATAACTTGTCCATATCATCACTATATTCATGGGTGTTTTTTTCTAGTTCCGCACACAGCTTACTAAGATGACTTCAGCTCTCAAAACGTAACAAGCTTGAAGTTCTGATTTGCGGGTGCTATGTTTGCTAGCTCTTCATCGGTCTTCTGGTTTACAAGGAACAATTCCGTAAAAGACAAGAAAGGTGTCACACACATTGTACTCAGGAGCCACAGTTGTACACATCTCCATAAATTTGCAAAACGATCACTATATTGCATTATTGAATAAGGCATCCTTTGTTTATGGAAATAGGTGTTGCGGTATAATTGAAAAAGAACATGACTGGTTCCCATGCGTCACCACTCCACACTGGGCCATCCCAGCTAGGGTCATCCTTCTCCGTCTCCATATTGATTCTCCCTCCTTCTCCTTCTCTCCCTCCCTACAAAAACTTTGTCCCCGTCTTATTCTCTTACTGTCCAATCATGGCTTTGATCTAACTTGTGCCAGCCCTCATCTGCATAATGACAGCAATCTACAAATAGGCATATTTCTAAACTAAATAAACACATTAAAATGTGCGTTTACTCTGGAACTCATGCATACAATCTCCTCTTTCTAACTGTGGAAGTTCACGTTCTTTATGGACTAAAAAGGAAGAGGAAACATATCTGTGTTTCACAAGGAGATGGTAGGATAATATTTACATATATATATGCTAAAATTAATAAATTGTTAACTAACTACAGAATCCAAAGACTAGTGAGCATGAAGACACAGACTGAAGAATTAGCCCAGGGGCCCCAGCACTGGGCACTGCTGACAATAAGGTACCTTCTCCAATTCGAAATTCTACCTTTTATAAGGAATTTCTTGGAACATCTGTAGGAAATTTAAAGAATTAATCAGACAATATAAGAAAAATATGATGCTAATCCAGGTATCCAGAAGCTTGTGTGCCCTCTCCAGGGAGTAGAGGAACTGCAGGGTCTCAGCTTCTCCATGCAGCTAGATCTGGGAGAGTTCTTCATCTTCTGCAGTTGCTTGGATCTCATGTTCCTCATCCCCCTCTCTGGGGAGTACACTGTTGGATGTGCCCATTGACTTACGGTGGCTTTAACAAGCCTTAGAAGGGATTAGTAACAAGCTCTAAACAAGTCACTACAGGAAACATAGGGAAGTGATGGGAAACACAAGGCTAGGATGTGACCCTCTGGCTTCTTTATTTCATTACTCTGTGGCCCTATTCACCCATTGTCAAGAGAGAGGAAGATAGAACCAAGAAGCCCCCTAAGTCCTCATTTTAATATGAAAAATTCACAGACATCTGTCAACTTCACACCTGTTCCAGCACAAATAATATGTTCATACTAACACCAGGACTTTCATTAGTCAATTTTTAAATAAATTATAATAGCTATGTCATTAATTGTAATAAGTTTATAATAATATATACAGTGCATCCCTTACCAATAAGTACTGTTAGGAAAAAGCAGCCATTTAAAGAGCATTTAACCTGTGTATGACACATTGTGTCTTAGGAACATTGGCCTTACTCCCAGCATTGCTTACTTAAAAAAAATTACAAGTCTAACAGGCAGGCATTTGATTTCTTCTTATAAGACACACACACACACACACACACACACACACACACACACTCACTCACTTATAATTAGACATCAGTAAAATGTGCTCCTAACAAAGCAATTCCTCTTTCCCCCTTTGTGTCTGCTTCCCTTCTTCAGCTTACACTGCTGTGTTACTTCTTCACTCATCCATCCATCTTTCTATATTGTCATCTGTCTGTTTAATTATCTATCATCCATCATCTGGCTATCGATCCATACTTTAATCACATACCTACCATCTACCATCTACCCACTCACCTATCTACTATTCACTATCCTCCCGTTCATCTATATGTTTAGTTTTTATCATCCATTCGTCAATTTCTCTACCGATCCATTTATCTATAATCTGGTCATCTAACCACCAATCTATTGATCATCCACCATCTGTCATCCACCCATCATTCTATCAATCAACTTATCTATCATCAATCTATCTGTTCCTCTATCCATCTATCCACTTATCTATTATGTAGACATCTACATATCAATATACTTATTCTCCATTTATCTGTCATTAGCCCATTCCTCTATTAACCTACTTATGTAACATACATACATGCATGCTTCTATCCATCTACTTATATTTTCATCCAGCCATCCACTCATTCATTCTTTTATCTACTTATCTATTTATCCATCCATCCAATCTTATATGCATCATCTTAACAATTTCCATTCACTGATCTATCATCCATCTGTCCATTGATCCATCAATCCACCAATTCATCCATCCATTCATCTCTCCATCCATCCAGTTATCTAATTATTATATCATATTTTCTGTCACTTGTCATCATTAATAAGTTACTCATTGATCATCTATTATACATTATCTGTGTGTTGCATCTGCCTATCTATATTTCTCTTTATCTACGTATCATGTATGACATTATATTGACATCAGTTTTGTATACCTGGACATCCAAGATCTGACCTAACTTCCCGACTGCTTTGATCCTGTTTCCCCTTGATCATAATATTAATCAATAAAGGGAATGTTTTCTGCTGGTTTGTTTGTATCAGGAGATTTAACTCACTTAAATCTCTAGTCTTAAAGTGCCTACTTTAAGTCACTGAGCACATCATGTGGTCTACAAAGACAGGAGTTCACATGCTTATAGTCTGTTGGTGGGTAAAATAGAAACCTGTCTAATGTTTAGCATAATACTGATCATCACATCAAGTACGATATTATGTACTTATACATACATGTATAGATATTCTATATATGGTGTTTTAATTATTGTATTGTTATATATGTGTGCCAGTTTTTTTATTATATACATACAAAAGCTTAAATTAACTCAAAGGTTGAGCTTCTTCGTTAAATGATGGTTTTAGAACAAGGAAATATATCCTTTTGTTTTCTTTTTGTTATCCACCTTCCTACCCATTGCTCTGTTCATCCATATCTACTTCTACCTACCCATCCACTTATTCATTCATTCATCCATCCAATTATCTACAAGAGGTCTACTTGAAAACTTGCCTAGTGAGAGTCAATTCTTAAGCACCATTCACAGAAACAGAAAAGGGGGAAAGAAGACGAAACTTCAAGATTTTGCACAGCTAGCTGTAGCATTGGATCATTTGTTTCTTGGTCTCAGAAGAAATCTCATATGTTATTGGGAATAATAACATAAGATCACCACAAACACATTTTTAATAGGTTCATTATAGGGCACCCTTAAATCATGCCTCCTTAACTAAAATGGTCTTTCTCCTGCTTGTATTGGCTTATCCCTGCTTAATCTAAGCATCTGGGTTGTCATTCTATATATTTGATAGACATCCAACTTGAAGTGAGCTCAGATGAATTTCATCTTAGAGCTCGCAGTAAGTTGGAGCAAACAAAACACTTTAACTACCCAAAATTCTGAAATTCAAGCCAACCAAACCTTGACTATTTGTCTAGTGACTAGAGGCAGCTTAGAAATTGTTTGGTATCCATCAGCATCATGGAGCAAAAGCTAGTTCCTAAAGTATAAATAAATGTGCTTTGCCATGGGATGTCTGGATTTTGCCTAGTAACTATGTCTCCCCTTTTGGATTTAGGTCATCAAGCTTGCTTTTGAAGAGTTTGAGTTGGAACGAGGGTACGACACTCTGACAGTTGGGGATGCCGGGAAGGTGGGGGACACCAGATCCGTCTTGTATGTGTGAGTATGCCATTTCAGTGTTCTTCTCAATGTGCAGTTATGTGGGCAGGTTTGGTTGTGATAATGAGTACCCTCCCTGAATACACTAGGGGTAATCACTCTGAGTTTGCATGAGGACTAACTGAAGATCACAGTTTATGGACAAGTATGGAATGTTTTCACTATAATGTTTTAAGAGTGTGTTTATGACAAACACAAAATTAAAACCATAGAGCAAAGGATGGAAATCAGCAAGTGTGCCATGCCCAACTCAGGTCACCCTGTGACCCCTCTCTTCCCTGCCCAGTGAGAACAGGTGCTTTCCAGATAGAGTTATTTTCTGGGATAATGCCACTTGTGTACTGGAAACTGACATACTCTATAAAACTACCCAGTAAAAGAAGGAGAGATTGCAGAATAAGTGGGACTGAGTTCCAGCCGGCTCAGGGTAGGATGCAGGAACTCTACCATAGGTCCCCTTGTGTTCCTGCAGCTGCAATCTTGCTAACCTGCAGCAATGGACAGGTCGCGTGCTTCCAGCTCTGGGTTCTTGTCAGTTTTCATCAGATATGTTTTTCTCAAAATAAAATGTGTTATTTGGGGGTTCCGTCTTTGTAGATCATGAACTGAGAGGAAAGCAACTTCCATTATCTTCTCAGATGGCTTCAGGCAGGAGCTCTGGAAACCATTGGCAGGGAAACATCTTTCACTCATGGCATGATGCTAAAGGACTTCTCTTTTCTCAGTCTGTGTGTATGGTGCTATAAGTTTTTTAAAATCTGGGTGAATCAGACCCAAAGACAACACAATTTCATAAATGTTTATACAGCTAGAGCAGCCATTCAGAACAGAAGCTGTGACACTCCACGTTGGGTTTTATACTTTCGCTATCAAACACACTTGATATACTTATCCACCACCTGAAATGAAACATTTATGAGAGTTAGAACCAGAAAAACAATTTATTGACAAGAGCAGAGAATTGGATTCAACTTACTTGTCCACCAGCAGATAAATGATAATAAAAATGTGTGTTTATATAATGGGATATTATTCAGCTTTAATGAGATTTGCAGGGAAACTGAAGATCTTATAGTGTACAAAATCAAGCAAGGTCATACACTTTCAAGTTAATAAAGTCCCACATATTCCCCATAATATATTGGATCTAGCCAGTAATGTGTATACATGCAAACAAATGTTCAGGTGGGAATAGCAGAACATAAAGAGAGAAAGAAAGGCTAAATGTTAGGGAGTGCGAAAGAACTGAGGCTGGGTTCACATAATGAACAGGAGATATGATTATATATCAACTATGTATGAATTATGATTATGTACTGATTATATGTGAGCTGTGATTATACGGATTTTTTGCCTATCTGTAAGAGTCACCAAACTGCTGGACAAAAATTTGCCTTTTTTTTTTTTTGTCTTTAAAAGCACAAAGTTCTCTAGGGTAACATTAGGCATCTGTATTGTTGGCATGCTTCCAACTGGCCTCAGGAACAGTGGCAATCTTGTGGTGTGTGACATTATCTGCAAACATTTCATATGGTGTATAGACATGGGATCATAATCCAAGATGGAGTTTCTGAACTTGATGATACTCCCTGCCTCTGTGGCCTGAAGGGAAGTCATTTTACCTCTGTATCTCCCTGCATGACATATATATATATATATATATATATATATATATATATATATATAAAACAAACTTAGCTAATAAATGTAGCTTACACATGAAATGGCTTTACTGTCACCATAACATCTGACTTTTCAAAAGGAAGCCACTAAAATACATGAGAATGATTTTTAAATAAATGCAAAAGTTAAAATATTTAAGGGAATAGACCATCCCATGGGTAGCTATTATGGATCTAAGCTCATACTCTCATTTTTAAAGGCTTTTTGTTGGTAAGAGAGCAATGGCAAACTGTGTGTTACGATGACATAAGTGTTATTAGGACCTCTTCATAATAGCTCGGATCTGTAAGTGAAACTCTGAATGGCCAACTGAATCAAACTGAAGTGCCCTCTGGGAAACATAATGTAAAAAGGAGCAAAGCACATTTAATCAGCTAAAGCAGAGGAAGGAGAGCCTTGGAGACACTTCCTTAGTGTCTAGCCCCAAGTTTCAGGGAAGGGAGATGCTGAAGACTCTTGCTGGTTTCTGTAACAAACAGGTCAATCCAGATAACCTACCAGCAACCCGATTTGAGTAGTATGTCTTATGCATTATCCTTAGTATGGGCCTCATAATCTATTTGGGCAATTGACAGATGCACGGAGCCCCAGTAAATAACGGGCAGTCTATAGATTCATGCAACTTCCTGATGTGGATTTCTAACCACACAAGCCCCAGCTCCTCATACAGTGATACTGAGTGAATTGGTGCCAGCATCTCACTTTTCCTTTTCTTGGAAATCTGGGGGTTCTACTCAGAACATGGAAGATATTTAGGAAAGAAAACAATGTAATAAGGAGACAGCAAATTCAAAATGTGGCTTTTAGATTTCTGATTTCTGCTCATGGATTTTATTTTCTCAAACTTTGTAACACAAAACAAAATCCTTAAGGGTTCAGGACTTCATCTGTCACCCCAGTCTTCCCCCAAAGAAGGCTGGATTTTCTCAGGGTATTTGTATAGCATAGCAAACTCAAAAGAAAATGAAATAACTAACTTAACAGATCTCTGTTGAGCTCTTTCTGAGAATATATATTGACAATTTCCTCAAAATTAAATTGCAAACTGGCGAGGGAAGATATTGCTTTACCTGGCCTCGCTCTCGCTGGCAGTAACATGGGATTGTGTTACTTGGATGTCCTCGGGACTGCAAGACAGGATATGGATTTTTAAATGTCTACCCCTCTATGGGGATGAAAGAAACTGTGTGCAAGTAGCATCCTCTATACAGCTAGATATATGGATTAAGATATATAAGGAAATGAGATGATCCTCGGGAAGTTTCACCTCTCTCTTTTTTTTTTTTTTTTGGTTCTTTTTTTTGGAGCTGGGGACCGAACCCAGGGCCTTTCGCTTCCCAGGCAAGCGCCCTACCACTGAGCTAAATCCCAACCCCAGCTTCACCCTCTCTTTAGCCTGCCTCCAGATGCAACTCCTGCCTCGGTGTGCCTGTGATTGGCATCTCCCTACTGGCCTGACCTGAAAGGATTCATTCTCTTTATATTAAAGAAAACCAGGGACCAGGGGTATGGTTCAAGACCAGGAGACACAGGTCAAGGTAAATCCCCAGCATCCCTAAAACAAAGGAGGATTGAGAAGGGAGGAAAGAAAAAAAGATTCACAAAGTCCATGTCTGCCAATCAGGTATCTTTGATGTGATCACGAAGAGTCTCCCTTCATGATAGGGGACATGGCCAAGTTCTGTTAGGAAAAAGGACAGAAAAATGTCAATTTAAATGTTGCCTATAAAAAAATTTTACCTTCCATAGTAATAAATTATCATCTAGAAACCCAAGTCATTTAGCACATAGGCAGTGTGTGAGTGTAGCCCACATGATCGAAACCTCAGCATGTGATTTCCAAGGCAGTAGCACCCGGAGAGCCTGAGTTCCACCAGGACACTCTGATATAGTACATGAGGTCTACCCTGGACTCCAGAATGGACTCCACCATTAGCTTTTCTTTCTCTGCGTCTTGTCTCTAAAGGGGAAAAATGAATTCTCACGTATAAAATGTTAGGATGTGACTTGGCAGTGATTCCCTTACTGTTGTGATTGTATGTGACTATGTCTATAAATATCAACCCTTAATAGCAATAAGACAGCTACCAATTGTGTCTTGTAGGAAAGATTTCCTTGTGCGTATATTTATTAGATGGTTTTAGACTTAAAGTCAGGAGATGTCAAGAAATCTTGTACATACATAAAATGATCACGTGGTTTGATTTCAGATGTTACTCATGTCTAAGTATGTTTTGACTGCATTAGTCAAGAGTGTAGAGGATGTTGGGCAACTTCAGCCCAATAAAACCTATGCTATGCTTACACATTATTGCCTAGTTTGTGTGTGTGTGTGTGTGTGTGTGTGTGTGTGTGTGTGTGTGGTGTGTGTGTGTACATACACATGGAGACCAGGTTGATGTTGTATATCTTAATTTATTGCTCTCCACTTTAGTTTTTGAAACAGGGTCCCTCACCAAGCTCAGAGCTTACCTGTCCAGTGAGCTCCAACAATCCACTCCACTTGTGTCTCCCTCCAACTCTGCTAGTCTTACAGTTGTGTATTATCATTCTCGGCCGCTTTTACGTGGGTGCCATAGATCCAATCTCAGTGCTCCTTCTGAATTCATAGTCTCCTTTCTCGCTTTCTCCACTCCTACCTGACCATCGACCCCTGACAGCTACTACAACTTGAAACCAACTGGTGTTTTACCTGTGTACAGTTTCCCAGTCCCTGAGCAGAAAATTCCCTCACGTGTTGTGTTTTGTTGTTAACTGCTGACAAGGTATGTTCCCTTCCTTACAAATTTAGTTAGCAGATTACATGTAGTGTTTTGTTCATGTCAAGGCAGGAAGTTCTGGTCCCTAGCCTAATTCTTCCCTTGCAATGTTGTCACGGTCATTTCCCCCATATTTGATTGAAGATGTCTGGACTTAGATTTATATGTGTTGGGTAGAAGTTTATCCTCACTCCCTTCCTCTGTCGTCACCGGGGCTGTGTCAAATTTACCTTGGCATCTTTACTAAATGAGTCGCAATGCCTGCATGCACCCTGCTCCTTGCAGGAAGAGTTAACAAACCAATGTCAGGGTTCTGGCATAAAATGTGCAGTTGTTTAGTGAAGCCACCTGAGCTTGGGGGCTTGAGTGAGGGAACATTCTGGCTCAGAAGCTGATTCTCTAATGGCTTGAAGGCTGTTCAGACTGCCACTGCCTCCTAGCTGGGTTTCAGGAGATCCCGTCGGACGTAGGATATTCATAAATCTGTTTGATTTATGTGCCCAAATCTCTCTGCATTACGGCAATAGTTAGGAATGTGTGGACATCCCCACCTCTTCATTCCTGATGCTGGTCACACTCTGTCCCACTTCTGCCTGTTGGGTCGTGCAGTTAATCATTTCTATGGATTTTTTTAGTTTGTTTGTTTGCTTTTTTGTTGATTTGTGAATTCTGCTATTTTAAAATTGTTTTATTGGATATTTTATGTATTTACATTTCAACTCTTATCCTCTCTCCCCTCCCCCCCCTGCTTCTATGAAGATACTCCCACTCCCTCCCACCACTCCCACCTCAACGCCCAGTATTCCCCTACACTAGAGAAATGAGCCTTCACAGGACCAAGGGCTTCTCCTCCTATTGATGCCAGACAAATTCATCCTATACTACACATGTTGCTGGAGCCATGGGTCCTTCCATGTGTACTCATTGGTTGGTGGTTTAGTACCTGGGAGCTCTGGGGAGTTTGGTTGGTTGATATTGTTGTTCTTCCTATGGGGTTGCAAACTCCTTCAGCTCCTTCAGTCCTTTCTCTAACTCCTCCATTGGGGTCCCTGTGCTCAGTCTGATGGTTAGCTGCAAGAATCATCATCTGTATCAGTAAGACTGTGGCAAAGCCGCTCAGGAAACATCTATACCAGGCTCCTGTCAGCAAGCACTCTTGGCATCAGCAATAGTGCCTGGGTTTGGTGGCTGCATATGGGATGGATGCCCAGGTGGGGGCAGTCTCTTGATGGCCTTTTCTTCAGTCCCTGCGCCACTCTTTGTTCCTGTATTTCCTCCTGTGAGTATTTTGTTCTCCCTTCTAAGAAGAACTGAAGCATCCACACTTTGGTCTTCCTTCTTGAGCTTCGTACGGTTTGTGAGTTATCAACTTTTGTATATTTGGAGATTTTCTTCACCTCATTGTGTCAAAGACTTCCAGTTGGATTCCATCTTGCTCACAGGACACATTCTCTAAGATTTCTGTTCTTGGCCAGCCAAGTTCTCCAGAGTATTCAATGAAGCCTCAAACTCACACCAATCTCTGGATTCCGAAAATACCACCACATTCAGCTTCTTATCACTTGAAGTTGTGTTGATCATTAATATGAGACTATGCAATGTTACAATTTAGCTTCTATTCATTTTCTTTCCAATCTTGTCTCTTAATTTTGTCCTTGCTCCCTGCACAGGCTATTGGGGAGGAGCTGTTGCTGTTGTTGTTTTCAATTCTCCCTTCTTCTGTTGCAACTTTCATAAACTTTCTTCTCTGTAGTACCATGATATTTGTTACGGGTATTACACACATGCTCTGTGATAGCATGTGAGTGTGTGTGTGTGTGTGTGTGTGTGTGTGTGTGTGTATTCATTTTATTTATATGAGTACAGGGTAGCTATGTTAGAACACACCAGAAGAGACCAACAAATCCAATTGCAGAAAGATGTGCACCACCACATGGTTGCTGGGGATTGAACTCAGGACCTCTGAAAGAGCAAACTGCTCTTAACCGCTGAGCCATCTCTCCAGTCCTGATCATCTACATTTTTACTTCCTGCTTTTTGTAGCAAATTTCTAAAATTTATTGGCATAAAAGAACAGAAATCCAGAGTCTCTCAGTTCTAGAAATTGAAATCTCACTAACCACCCAGGTTCTGTTTTCTGGGCACCAGATTGACAGCCCAATATCATAGATACCAAGCTGGTTTATCATGTTTGGTTTAATTATTGAACATGACTCATAGAACTCATGATGAGCAGAGGAGCCCATGTTATATATCCACTACACTTCCTGTTCTTTCAACATGAAGATCTCAGTTCTCTTGTTCTACTGCCTAATTCTTTCTAAAGAATTTTCATAACATGTGTAAGGGTTAGTGAGGTAGGTAAGTTACCTACTTTTAATTTGTGGTGGTGAACTTTGGCTTGAGAATTTTCTTTTTTATATGTAGCATTCCCTAAGTTATTGAGAATGGCTGAAATATAGTACCTGTGGTTGGCAGTTTAGTAGTGGTCTGCCCTACAAAGTCCCAGGTGGAAATTCTTGTCATTCATGACATGAGTCCTTTTTGTCCTCAAAGTTGTCCCTTTCTTTTGTTTTCAGAAATAAATTACATTCGTCTTCTAGTGGATTTGCCGTTATTGAGTTCATGTCAGTTTTGGGATTTATAGTTTATGTTTCTTACCAAATCTGATAAATTTCACATCAAAAATTACTTGTTGTAATATTCTGTCAACTTCCTATTCTTTGCCCCAGACCATACTTTGTCAGTTCTGCCTCTGTGCAATGTGCTTGTGCTCAAGCTCCTTTAACTTGGCTATTGACCCCTCCCTCTAAATTACATCCAGCGAGCAATATTTACTTTAATTTGTTATATATTCTTAGATCCAGTTTTCATCCAGATTCTATTAAAAAAAAACTTGCATTTTCTTGCTAAGATTCATTCTCTTACCATATTTGCAGGCAATTTGTAAGCATCAGATGCAGTTTCATAAAAGTTTGTGCTTTGAAACCTTGCGTCTTGGCTCCCAACTTTGACTCATTTCAGCAGTTGGAGGATCATGTCTGCCAATTCAGGTTGTGATTTGCTGATGTTCTTGTTTCAAGGCTGCATCGTGGAGATCATTTCCGTCTTGTTATGATATGCAGAGGATTGGTTAAGTCCTTCATTTCAACAGCTCTTTCATATATGCATCATCAGCACTGGGTTTGGCCACTTGCTGTGGCTGATGCTCTGATGATTTTAATTTTCACTGTGCGGTTGCTGCCTGGTCATGCTTGGAAGGTGCCATACTGGTGATATTCAGGGAATGGACCAAATGCAGTAAATGACCCCATGGGCTGGAGACCAGCAGTCTTTGGGATCTCCCTGATAGTGTTGCATGGCCGATACTTCACCTTTGCCAGAGTTTGCTAGAGAAGGTGTCAGGCACTTTTCTGCAGATAGATTAACCCTTGGCCAGGCTGCCTTTGGAAACATGTAACTTGCTTGTTCTTCCTGCCGCAAACGTAGCCTTGAGGAGTAGGGACATGGCTCATCAGATAACTGCCTGCCTTGAAAGAATGAGGAGCAAAGTTTGAGCCTGAACATTCATATAGAATCAGGTATGATAATGTGCATTTTTGTACTGGTGCTGAGGAATTGAAAATAGGTTGGTCACAAAGGTTTGCTGCCTAGATATCTAGTTAAATTTGCAAGATCAATGTTAATGAGAGACTCTGCCTTAAAAATCAAGGAGATTGTCTCTTGAGGGATAACACTTGTGATTGGCCACTGGTTTTCACACACACACACACACACACACACACACACACACGCACACAGAGGTTGGGGCAAAAGAGAAGATCATCAAGACCAGAGGGCTGGTCAGTCACATCCCAAAAACTCCCCGTACTGAATAAGAAACTTGAAAAATTGGCATCAGTTGGGCCTTTATCAACTTTTTCATCCCTTTGAACCGTGAGATTGATAGGTTTGGATTTGGTATTTTTAGATGGTTTATGTGATTATTGTTTTGGGGGTTAGTGAATTGAAAGAAGATACATCAAATGATTGATGTAACTCATATCCCTTCCCGTGACATCTGACTTGAATAGATCCCAGCCCAGTGATCTGTCTGTCACACTGGTGCAGGAAGAAGATGTCAATCAAAGGAGCAAGCTCACTCCAGCATTACAAGGATGGATCTAGGGAACATCAAGACTCTAAAATAAACACACACACACACACACACACACACACACACACACACACACACATCATTCTGCATTATAGCATTACATATGACATGTTCACATAACCCCACCTCCTTGTTTTGTTTTCAGAGTCAGCCTGATTTCTATATTAGTCTCATCCCTTCTCATACACCCAGACCATGTAGTGGTACATGTTACATGTAACCAATAATACTGAGTGGCAGGACCCCATGTTCATAGCAGGTAGACTGAGTCATAGCTTATTTCCTTTCCCTTTAAGGCTGAGAATCTACTCTGCACCCATATATGTGAATGGAAATAGAGAGTCCCCAGAATGTAGAGCTTAGAGTTTTTCTCCTTCATTTGTTGAACACCTAAATAATCTTCTGCTTCAGATGACTCTATGCTTGTACGTGACATCAGGTCTTTAAATCAGAATGTCCCTGAATGTGTTGATATTTTATTTCATCTCTTTATTGACCAATTTGCCTGTGGATGAAATAAAACATACCTTGCATTTATTACAGGGAACCTGCACCTAACACTGCGTAAACCCAGTGCATGCCAATGTCCCCACAAATCATAGGGGCGTGCTAACCTCTCAGAGAGTTCATAATCCAGACATTCATGAAGAACTGTAAAGACTGCTAAGTGGCTCACATATGGGACACTTTTTATCTTAGGAGCAGCACTTCCTTCTCAAATGGCCCAATTTATAATCAAAGTCAACATATTAAAGGTTAGCTCCACTTTCCCTCTAGGAACGCACTGGGGGATCGCAGGTGTGATGTGGAACAGGTGTTACACAACATCAGTTTCGTGTCTTGACAGCTGTGTGACACGATCAGATTTTTATTTTCTCCCAGTTTTGAGGAGTTTAAAACTAGCATAGAGTATAACGGAAATGCTGTGTGCCTGAATTCGGAATATTAACACAGGTGCAGACCTGTCACCCCATCCGTGCCAAGGTCAGGAGGAGTTATTTTCTATCTAGACATTTCTGTGTCCACGCATCTGTTCCTGTCCCATCACATGCCTGGATTGACCATGATCCTCTCTCACCTCAACATGGCACTTTTCTTTTGAGACTGCGACATAAATGGAAGCACACACTGGGTTGCTTTTGAGTGTACAAGTCAGGTTTAAAACTTGTACAACCCTTCCTAAAACGAAGCAAGTGAGCAGGTTTCTGAAAAAGCAAAGAGGCATTGAACTTAGCACCAACTGTAGTGGCAGCAAACGAATTGCTGTCTAGAGACTCACCTTGGAAGAGTAAACTCCTTCATGAACTTCTTGGCTATTCTCACTACAACTGTCAAAAATTAGGAGAGACATAAATATTCTCCAGCAGAGAAGTGGACCCATATGTAGTACACCAGTTGAGAGGGTTGCTGCTTAACGCCACAAAGAACAACTATTGAGTCATGGTGAAGCACTGAGAGTCTGGCAGCTTCAGTAGTCTTCCAATACATGATCTCTCCTGTGATATGTAATTAGGATGATTTTATTCTTAACTTTGATAAAAATACAGAAACAGCTATCATTGGTTTAGTGAAAACTGTAACTGTTTTTTTAAAAATGGTTCCAAATTATATGGTCTGGTTCCTGTTCGAGTAAAACTAACACCTAGCTTATTTTCAGTTTCAAATTATTGTAAAAGTGAATGAATGAATGAATGAATGAATGAATGAATAAACAAACAAATAAGTCACTCCTCTCTTAAACACCAAAGCAGGTGCAAATGGTCAAGGAGGCTGCAGGCTCTTGTTTTGTTTCAAATCTCTCTCTCTCTCTCTCTCTCTCTCTCTCTCTCTCCTCCCTCTCTCTCCTCTCCTCTCCTCTCTCTCTCTCTCTCTCTCTCCCTCTCTCTCTCTCCTCTCTCTCTCTCTGTGTGTGTGTGTGTCTGTGTGTCTGTGTGTCTGTGTGTGTGTGTGTCTGTGTAAATGCTATCAAACTAAATTAAGTTTAGAAATCTCAAAGAGTTACTCAAAGTCAACATTTTCTTTTGTTTTAAACAGTTTTAAATACTTTAAACTTTTAACAATTCACATGTTTTTGAAAATTTTCAACAAGTTTAAAAAGTTAATTAAGATTCAACCAATTAGCTTAAAAAGAATTAATTGTGACAAAGTATGATTGCAACCCTTTTCGTATGCATGCCAATCAAATAATTTGGAGGCTTAAAATAAATTCTAAAATGGGACTGGCT
This sequence comes from Rattus rattus, assembly GCF_011064425.1. Taxonomy (NCBI): domain Eukaryota; kingdom Metazoa; phylum Chordata; class Mammalia; order Rodentia; family Muridae; genus Rattus; species Rattus rattus. The sequence continues at coordinate 67,643,049 of NC_046166.1, forward strand.
ACAGGAACAGGATTTGACATTTGATTGAGTGAGCTGTGCCAGTACTGCCATTATGCTTGTCTAGTCAATTTTGAGTGAATTCACAGAATAAGACTGGATTAAAATAAAGCACAGTGAGCAAACAAAAGAAGTTCAAACCTGTACCTCAGGTGTGCCTGAAGTAGGTAGTTACCTTGGAAGTGTGTCTCTTTGCAAAAGGTGAAGATTTTCTACATGATAATTATATTTTTAACAACTTAAATTCCTGGGAAGGAATAACCAGAGAAGGGTCTGGAGAGACCCAAGTGGGCTGCTAAGAGGTGGCCTATGTTCAAATCAAGTCATAGCCATGGGGGGGAGGTAGTATCTGGGAAGCCGAGGGTCCACTCTGTTAGAAGTCCTCCATGGTCTTGCCCTCCTCAACTGGAAGCCTCCTGCTGACAAGGGGAATTCAGGAGACTCAGAAACAGGAGCTTCCGCCTCTTTTCACCATCATCAGTGTTTCTCCTCATTCACTTAAGGAAGGAAGAGTCTACTCAGAGCAGGGAATGAGGAATGAACAAGACCACTTGAAGAGCACTGATACTATAGGCAACGACCAGAGGAAAATGGAGAAAAATGACATAAATCTCATCCTAGGAAAGAGCTATTGTTGGCCTGAGACCCATCAGCTGTTAGAAGAATTGCTGTGCCAACCAGAACACTGATGGTCAGGTACACAGAACACGGATAGCTGGGCTGCCCTGGTTCATGGCCTCTCAGTAATTCTAGTCTTGGAAAGCAGAGAGGGGATCCCCAGAGCAAATTCACTGGTGAGACTAGCCATGCTAGTCAGTTCTGGGTTTGATTGAGAGTCTCTGCCACAAAGAATGAGGTAGGAGAATGATTCTCAACACCAGACCTTAGGCTTCCACATGTACTTCTACAGATGGCTATATATGCCCAAATCCATGCAACTCTGGATATAATATATGCATATACCATGCACATATACACATGAAGAAGCAAAAAAGGTGGATGTAGAATACAGGTTTGGGGGCCTTTTCAAATGGGTAGGGAGAGTAGGAGTTTTCAGAGACAGTAGAGTGGTGACCAGTACCAGGTGTCTGGGCTGGCAAAACACAAAACACCCAACAGCAATTGTCTCTAGGAAGTTGGGAAGTCAATTCAATGGGGAGCAAAGTGAGTGATATTGTGTGTCCTCATAGCTCAGGTGTTCCTTTTAAAGCATAAAAAGGTGGGCACAAGGTAGCAATTTCTTCACTGTCTGCTTACAAAACATAACTCTTAACTCTCACTGAGAACATCAACAAATCCTGGGCAGAAAGCAAAAGTGACAAAGACTCCTGGTCATGGGCCATGAGACACCTTGTATCACATATCTATATGGGATCTCAGACTTCCCATGGGAGAAATACAGAAACTGAAAACAGGTGAGCACATAATGATCTCAAAGATAAAGAGGTCTGATGCCAGCAAATAATTGCTATGGACACAGACCAGAAAAGCAAACTCTCCATGAACCGAAGAGTGATTTGGGCACCAGCTCTGATCAATCATGTGTGGTCACTGTGTGAACTCTAGTTGTTCATGCAAGCTTCAGGATCCAATGGCAATGTGCTTCCTTTCTTCTTTCTGCTCATACACAAAGCACTGCCTTTAAAATTAGATATGATCTTTTTGCCATGTACTCACAGTCTTGGGAATGATTACACATGGAAGTAGGAAGAAAATGAAAATAAACTAAGCAAGTGGAAAATGAATATCTAGATATCCCCGGTTCACCAAACAGAGCAGCCTTGACTCTGGTTGAGAATAACTGCTGATATATGATGAGATTCATGAAGTCCTCATGAAACACAATAGGAAATTTAAGGCATGTGTGATTTTTCAAAGACCAACAGGACAGGAAGGTGTATGGGAAGTATCCTCTTATTCTGCAAACATCATCTCCCCTAGGGACATTTTTTGATTGTTCATTTAGGATAACTTAGTCAAATAGAAATCCTTTGCTTAGTAAAAATGTTTGGGAGACAAAGAATGTTTCTAAATTTGAGAGAGAGAGAGAGAGAGAGAGAGAGAGAGAGAGAGAGAGAGATCAACAGATACATTAAAGGGACACAGGACCTGAAGACCTTTTCTGAAACAGGTGTATAGGAAATCAAGCCTTGTGCACTATTAGTGATCAGCCACAGGTAAATGCAAAGTCCTTGAGAAATCACTATATAAATTGCAGAGGAGCAAAAATACACAGTGGCCACATGAAATTCCCATTGGTGAAACCAAGAAATCTGTGTGCTCAGACACTGCTGGTCAGAAGAAAAGAGAAGAATGCTCGCTCTGCAATCCTGGAGACAGAAATTGCAATTACAGACACAGAAATCATAAAGTATAAATTGCATCCTTGGGAATTCATATCAGATCACACGAAGAGTTACACTTGGGGGAAAACCTGCACATCAGAGTTACATCAGCTTTACGGGTCAGCTGCCAAGCAGTTAAAGCATCTTAGCAGGACGTGATGTATCCACACCATGGAGTCTCCCTCCGCAGTGGGGAGGGCCCGATGGTATATAAATCATGTGATTAATCTCTGAGGAACTGAGCCAAGTGGAAACAGCCAATTCAAAAACAGACAAACTGTGGTCTCTCATTTATGTAATAGCATAATGAATGAATTTAGAGGTAGAGACGGATTTGTGCTTGTCAGTGGGGCACAGCAAGACAGTGTGATGAAGCTTTGAAAATGAACTGTGGGGAATCTCACTGCATTTACTACAGCCTGGCTTCCTAAGTCTACGTGTGGGTAGTATAGAGGAGCTAAATACACACACACACACACACACACACACACACACACACACACACACACACACACAGGGGGGGGGAGAGAGAAAGAGAGAGAGAGAGCACTTTCATAAGAAGTAGGTCACCCATCCAGGCTGAGATAGTATGTTATAAATCTGTAAAATATGAGCATTGGAAGAGAGGGGAAAAATGCACGTGGGCTCTTCATGTTATTTCTGACAACCTTGTTAATATAATACATTATTAGGAAAAAATTAAAAACACTAGCATTAATCACCTTCTCCTTGTATATACACACAAGCGAATTCTAAAGAAAAATTAATAGCCAGGAAGCTCATGACTACCTTTCCCTCAGGTCTGTTAAGCAAAGTATTTTACAAAGTCTTATTTCACTTACTGGAGGCTTAGACGGGCAGATACAGCTGTAGATGTTTTGGCAAAGCAACAGGGAGAACCAGAAGCAGAGAGGGACCCAGGAGGCAGACTCCCTAGGGGGACCTGTAGGCCGGCTCTCTTTCTAAGGAGTCTTAGAGCTAGGATCTGTAATCCATGCACTACTTGGCTGATTACAGTTCAACAAAATGCATGCCCAGAAAAGCAAACAAATCTCTCTGGCAATCAAACAAGCAAACACAAAAGAACAATCTTCCAACAAAGACAAATCTGCAGACGTACGTGTGCAGCAAGCATACATCGCTCACCAGAACACGCTCCTTTTCCAACCTGAGTGGAATGTGGCCAGAGCTACTTGGCATGTAATGACCACCGTTCATCTTCCTTTGGAGGCACAGGTTTTCGAGGCCGTCTGCAATGAGAATGTTGGGTTGATAGACGGATGCTGTGATTGATGGCGCGAGTCATGTGTTCACATTCCCGAAACCACTTTGCTGAAAGCAAGGCTTCCCATTTGATTAGGGACATTTGTTTTGGTTGAATTGATTTCCTCCCTGCACTTTTCCTGTTTCTACATGCTATTCTGTCGGCATGTTGAGTTCAGTCAATGGATTTGGTGTTTCTTTTCATCGGCTGACAGCGCAGGGGATGTGACCAGTTTGTCAATGCACACTGAATACTTAGAGGAAACTGCTTTGAAGTTTGACCTGGATGCTCAGCAAACTCTGCTCTCTCTATTTCAACCACACACACTGTTCTTTTCAATATCCTTATAATGCCTGATTACCCTTTAACACATCTTTAAAGAGAGTTTGCATGGGAGGTACATTAAGTCTAGATGAGACTAAATGGAATAATGAATGTGTAGGGTTTCTCACCTTGGAGATGTTTGCCTTTGATGGTATCATACAACAAGCTAGTGAGCCACAGGGTTCATCTCCAGTTACATAGCACAGCTGGCTCTCTGTGTTCCCTCGGGTTTGGATGGATTTATCCCTATGCATCTTGAACCGAGGGGGCATCTCATTTCCAGCAAATGGAATGGTCTTTTTTTTTTTTAAAGAACGTATTCATTTTGTGTGTATGATTGTTTTTCCTGTGTATAGGTGTGTACACCACACCACACGTGTGCCATGCATTGGAGGCCAGAAAAGACCATCAGGTCTTCTGGAATTGGAGCAACAGATGGTTGTGAGATGCTATGTGGTTACTGGGAACTGAATATGGGTCCTATGTAAGAGCAATAGCTGTTCTTACTCGCCAATCAATAGCCCCAGTCCCTTCTAGCTATTTTTTAATGAAAAAAAAACATATTTTATAGTGATTGAATAGTTACTAAAAATGCCAGTGGTGATCATATTGAAATATTTATATAAATGACAAGCTGTTATAGGGTTTTGAGAACCGTGTGTGTGTGTGTGTGTGTGTGTGTGTGTGTGTGTGTGTGTGTGTGTGTGTGTGTGTGTTTTGATTGTTCAAGCAGTAAGACCCTCCTCTGAGGAAAAGTTGATGTGTTTGTAGCCTCTGTAAAAGTCTGACCTTTCCTTCTCACAGGCTTACAGGCTCCAGTGTCCCTGACCTCATCGTGAGCATGAGCAATCAGATGTGGCTCCACCTGCAGTCAGACGACAGCATTGGTTCCCCAGGATTCAAAGCTGTGTACCAAGGTAGGCCCGAATCACCTTCGTCATGAATAAATGGAAGATTCTAAAGTGGGCAGAGACCATTCTGTACAAGACAGAGATCAATGAAAAAGAAAGCAGGTTGGAACCAGCTTCATAATTAGACTAGTGCCCTGCAACTGGTTTAGAGTTTTATCCTAAATGGCCTGTCTCTGGGACAAGAAGGCATGGGGGCATGCCATTGTCATGTCAAAACAACAGGCAATCCAATCTTTAGCTAGACAATGTGGGAGGCCTGGGATCTCTTGGCAACATCCTTGTGATCCTTATTTCTGAAACTTTTCCTTACCCTCTCTGATATTTCAAAAGTAAAAGTAAAATGATTGATGTATTTGTTTTGCCATTATTTACTTCTTGGAGGACACTTGGGAGCCAACATATGTATTTGCAGTGGAATGTCTGTGGTTTTCATTGATAATGAAAGGTGCTAGACTGACAGTACTAGATAACTCTCAGTGTTTCTAATGGCTCCTGAACCCTAACCGTACTTGGATTTTTCCATGCAGAGAGGTGGCTGGCCCTGTAGCTTCTGACCACTTGATTCTTAACCTTTTAGCACTCATTGACCTGCTCCTGTTTGAGATTCTCCACTTCTTGCCTGTTTAAGATATTATCTGGCACCACAGAAGTGTGTGTGTGTGTGTGTGTGTGTGTGTGTGTGTGTGCTTGCAGCATACTTGTTTTCAAACGCATGCTGTAAGAATAGTTCCCAGTTGTAAAAATTTATCAAGTGATGTAGATAAAGACACAGAAGCAGATTATATAGAAGGACCCACAAACACCAGACAGGAAACACAATCCCAAGATACATATTGCAAGTTAACATTAGTGAGCATATATTAAAAAAAAAAAAAACTTCATTCTTTCCAAGTGAATGGAGATAGTCAGAAGGTGAATATGCCTTGTGGGAGGAGTGCCCTGATGTAGCATCCTTAGCTATGAAGTATGAAATATAATTTCCTTGCAGGAATCAGGGGAGGATGTAATGACTCTTTTTCATAAAAAAATCTATAATTCCCACCCCATTCATAGGGTAGCCCTTAGTTTCAGAGAAAACTGTAGACTGCTTCTCTTTAAATTTCTAGATATGACCTTTAAGGAGCACTACACAGGTGTATACTTACTCAACGATGCACAGCTGAGGTATAATATGCAGCTTTGGGTGGAGTCTATGAGCATCAGAGAAATACCAGATGCCTCTCACCAGGAATGGCTGCAGAGGACTTGCTCCTTCAGTCTGAAGACAGATCCATGAGGTTGAGCTCTAAAAGCAAAGGGGAACCAAGAAACAGAGGGTACACCTCTGACTGTTAGGGTCCCAGTATTCTCAAATTAGATGTGATACCCCTGTTATGTTCAGCAATATTATTTGTAACCACCTTTAGCTCTCATCCCCTCCTCTGTTACTAATATCAAGAGTCTGTTGATACCTACCACTTGTCATGAAAACAAGAGTGACAGCTTCAAGAACTCAATTCCTCATTACAATGTGCTATTGCCTGATAAATAAAAGCTCCCAAAGTTTAAAAAGAGTATGGATTTGATAATGTAGAACCCTGAGCAAATATAGAAAAAGAAGGCTTCTAGAAAAACTGACAGTTTCTTTTAATTCTACATTTATTTATTTGGTCTTTTTCTGTGTGTATGGTGTGTGTGTGTGTGTGTGTGTGTGTGTGTGTGTGTGTGTGTGTGTGTGTGCACTTGAGTGTACTCATGCCACAAGACAGGTGTGGAGGTCAGAGGGTATCTTGTAGGTGTGTCCCTCATCCCACCATGTAGATTCTAGGGATGGAACTCAGGTCATTAGTCTTGGTAGCAGTCACCTCCATCCACTAAGCTTTCTTGCAGGTCCATGAAACGAGTGTTCTAGGATGTTATGCTAAGCTGACAATTGAAGATACTATACAAGTCACTCACTCTGTCACTCAGCTGCTCATGAGTTATCAGAAATCACATGCCACTGATATTCAGGTAGGATTCAATTTTCCAGGTGTTGATTCTATATGGCTTTATCTCACTCAGAGCAAAGGGCACAGGCTCTAAGCTGTCCCATGCTGGGCCTTAGTTCTGCCCCTTAACAGTGTGACTTAGAGAAAGTTATTTCACCTCTGGATCATAGACCCCCTTTTATAACAAGAGGGAGAGATCCTAGCAACGACATCTGCTTGATAGGTTGGCTGTAAAAACTCAAGTGATTTTAAGAACCCAACAAAATAAACTCTGGTTGCAGATTGCTATTTACATTTCTATTTTTAATTTGGAGCATGTCTCCTGCTCATTCTTTTCTTTCACCAAGACTGATGACCTGAGTTATAAAACATATAACCCCATCAGATGGAATTGGAATGTCCCCCCTGCCACATCCTCACCTTCCCAGTTGACCAGGGAATATCATCAGAGGCACGTGATATTTGGATTCCCTTGTGGGCATTCTCAGAATCTTCATTAAATTTCATATCTCACATAGCATATACAGGACACTCTGCTAGGCATGAGAAGTCCCATTATCCCACCTTAAAAATTGGATTGAACAAGCCACAGAGACACCCTAAGACAGTTGCGGTGACTTCAGACACAGCCCTCGTAGAATGCTTTGCCGAGCAGTCTCAGTAATCACTGAGAATATCCTAAGATTGACTTCTGGCAATTAACTCCCACTGATAGCAGCAGGGAAATTAAGAAAACTTAGTTACTTGATCTCTTTCCTCTTTGTCTCAGGGACCTCTTTCTGCCTAGGTGAGAGGCTCTGAGATCATTCACAATTCATGACCCAGAGAGAAAAGAAAAGAACAGAAAAGAAAAGAAAAGATCAGGCACACACACACACACACACACACACACACACACACACATACACACATACATACACACACACAGGATGAAGTCAAAAAGGATAACAGTGGTGCCACTTTATTATTGTTATATATATATACATATATATAATCTTTCTATCCTTTCCTTTATCTACTATCATATCATATCTATCTATCTATCTATCTATCTATCTATCTATCTATCTATCTATCATCTACCCATGTAAGCAAATGCTGATATATCACAACAAAAAACAGGCAATTGTATGAAACTTTTAAAAGTAAGGTGCAACCCTTCAGATAATTTTGTGTGAAAACATTTTAAAGTTTAATAATATCAGAATTCTTGTTATATTATTACAGAGACATAGGCAGTGTGCCTCATATTCTGTGTGAGCAGGTAGAATTAGAGGGAAGGAGTGGCCACTGAATAGAAAGAGACATTTAGGTCACTTAGAAAAATGGTTCTACTGTGGACTGATGTCATGAAGTTCCACATACTTCCTAAAGCCGGCTGTGAGTCCCGCCAGAGTGGCAGCCCAATTTCTGAGATTAGGAAGAAGCCTGGTGAGCAATGGCATATTTCCTCTTGTGTACATTGTGAAGACTCACGGTGCAACATTGCAAAGCTGCAGGAAGGAAGGTAGACTTTGGAAAACACACAGAAGTTTATTCAGAGCTACTGCAAGATCATTCCCAGCTCCTTTCGTAGACTCAGAAGCTTCACTGAAGACTGTACAGAAAAAAATGTATTGGGGAGTTTGGAACACAGGCCTGTTCTTAAGCATGTGCTGGGGCTAGGGAGATGGTCCACTGCGTAGATCACCCAAGCTAAGAGAACCAACTTCTGAAAGTCATCTTCAAACCACTCTATACCTCCACAATGCCAGGTGCATGCCCACATGCATGCACAGACACTTGGCAGAGAGAGAGAGAGAGAGAGAGAGAGAGAGAGAGAGAGAGAGAGAGAGAGAGAGAGAGAGAGAGAGAGAGAGATTTGTTAAGAGTGCTAAATGGAAGCATGAATCCTAAATGCCCGAAGATTGGACAAATCCCAGGCTGCTCTTACTGTATCATTAGTAGCACATTGGTGCAAGGACCTCAGCGGAAATGAGGCCAGGTCACACAAGGCTAGAAAGAACCTCAGCAGCAGCTAAAGACTGGAACTGACAGTGGCTGGCATTGTCTACTCTGCTCAATTAACCACGTGGGCAGTGGGCTTTATTGTCACGTGGATCAGGCTAATACTGGGTATATCCTTCTGTGCACAAGCATGCCAGACTTGTGCTCAGGGGAATACCTTTTTCTTAAAAGATCTTTCATTTCATCATTTTTCATGTAGTGCTTGAGCATGCATTCTTTTATTTTACACTCCTGTTTTCTCAAGGATGTGAAATTCTTTTGCGATATCGAAAGGAGAAACCTGTTACGATGTTGTTTGTGTTGTCACTCTCGTGGATCACATTGTAGTGAGGGTATAGTCACAGACGTCCTGGCCCCAGAAGCTCTTCCCTGTGAGCATGGACTGTATGTAAAGCAGTTCCACTCCCCAGCTGAAGTGCTGAAGTTCGTCACATAGGTGCTCTGGTGAGACTTTGTGTTTAGGGCAACAAAACTGTTGGCCAGTTGAGATCCATCTCCCAGATGACTGCTCAGGGAGACAGAGTCAAAGGGAAAGTATGCTGGTGTGATGTATGCTGGTATCAAGAACGCTGGTGTGAAGTGATACTGCAGAGGAGGAAAAGCATGGTAGGGAGGGGCTGCCTCAGTCTCCTGCATTTGGGCAGAAGGCGTCAGGGAAAGAAGAGGAGGAGGTCTCACTTGGGAGGGAGATTCCAACAGCAAAGCCTCTATGGCTGTTGTCAAACTCTCTGTGGGGAGAGGTGGGAGGGAACCATGGCTGTGCTTATTACAGACCAATAGCAGCCTTTAGCCCCCAGCTCTGAAAGGGTAGAAACGAACACTCCATGCTTTACTGCAAAGCTGATTGGAGGAGACATGAACATGCATAAGGAGGTGTGACGGCACCCTCTGTAGAAATGGAAACACTGAACTGGGCAAGCCTCAGGGCCACAGGATAGAACAAAATGGTATTTTCAATAAAGCTGAGAGTAGAGGGCTGGAGAGATGGCTCAGTAGTTAAGGGCACTGACTGCTCTTTCAAAGGTCCTGAGTTCAAATCCCAGCAACCACATCTGTAATGGGATCTGATGCCCTCTTCTGGTATATCTGAAGACAATGACGGTGTACTTATATATAATAAATAAGCCTTTAAAAAGTAAATAAAGCTGAGAGTACTGCAAAGGCACAATGTGTAAACCTCGTCTAAGTGACAGCACCAGGAACTCTTAGCCTCATTGGGATCCTTAAATGCTGAGAATTCCCTAAACTGGATCACCAAGTAGGTACCTCGTTTGTGACCAAGATTTGGGCAGTACGAGCTTCATCTGGACTACATTAAGCCATGATGGAAGTGGCCAGTGGTAGGGCTGGAAGAGGCTGGGGTGAGGGTATAGGGGAAGCTTTTGTCTTGGGAGCAAATATGCATAGGAGGGGCAGGCAGGCCGCCAGAGCTACTTCCAAATTCCATGTACTTCAAAGCTCAAAAGGTCAGACCCAGAGGAAGGTACAGATGGCAAAGGGCTGGTGTCCCCTTGCTAAGCACCATCCCCATCCTGGTTAGAAAGCTTGCCTCCAAGTTGTATCAGTCCCAGAACAGCAACTTTTATCCTAAAATATCTAAATATTTAAAATAGTTTTCGTTTCCAATTTCAGGCCGAGCTAAATTTTATCAGCTGTGCAAAGGGAAGCTCAATTGAGGAGTTGCCTGGATCAAATGGCCTGTGAGCTTGTCTGTAGGGCATTTCCTTGATTACTTGTTAAAGTATCCAGCTCACTGTAGGTGATCCTATGCCCTCAACAGATGGTCCTGGGTTGAATAAAAATGTAGCTGAAATTGAGCTCTGGATCTCTGGAAGAGCAGTCTGGGCTTCTAACCTCTGAGCTACCTCTCCTGAGTTCAATTCCCAGCAACCACAAGGTGGCTCAGAACCATCTGTAATGGGATCTGGTGTCCTCTTCTGGTGTGTCTAAAAACAGCAACAGTGTACTCATATAAATAAAATAAATAATTGTTAAAAGATAAACCTTAAAAAAGGTAGCTGAGAAAACCGAGGGAAGCATTCAGTGAGCAGCACTCTTTTGTGGTTTCTGATTCAGTTCCGGGTCTTACTTGCTTAGTGATAGATTCTGACATGGATGGCCATGGTAAGCTGGAATATACCTTCCCCTCCTCATGATCTTCTTGGAGCAACAGAAAAGCAGAGTAAAGGAGGCTCAAATGACTGTCGAGAAGCCATGGTCATAAAGAAGAACTAGAACCAGAGAAGATTCCCTTCCCAGCGGCGTATAGATTTATGGGCATCTAGGAAGCTTGGGCTGTATATGACTTTGCCGAGCCAACCAAGACTTGTTAGTCTAATACAGGCATGGAGACCCTGCAGCAGCACACTGATTTTCTGGTTTGGGTTCAAATGTTTGAAAAGCAAGGGAATTACATCTCACGTTTTCTTCAGGATCAGCACATTTAATTTTAACTTCTGAAATTCTTCTGATTTTACCATTTCAATGCCCCTGGTTTGAAGATCAGGACTCCTACAACCTTCCTTGGAGAAACAACCTTGAGTTCGTGCATTAGGAGCATTTAATTGCTTCCTTCTGCTGAGTGGAGCTTGATGCTGGGAGCTTGGGGGCAAGGAGGAGGGAACATGGAATCTGCCATGTGCTCTTGTACCATGTAGACAGTGAGCACACTACCCTCTGTCAGGATTTTGACTTCTATTCACATGCATCTCTCTCATTCACTGTGCTCAGCCCTTACCTTGTGTCTTGCTCTGTTATGGGGACAGTAGCTTCTCACTGTGAACTCACTCTTCTTTGACTGAGACTTCTGTTTGGAGCTTTCAAAATTAGTGAAGATTTGAGAAATGAATCCAAGCAATATGGTTTGAAACCATAATATATGAAACATTGCTAAGTATCTGGAGACAGTCTCTGGGCTGAGTACTAAGCACCAGTTAGGATTGGGCCTGGGCAAGTACTTTAGACTTTTGCTGAGGACTCTGAAGGTTGTGGGTGGCATCTACCACACATCTGAAGGTTGGGGATTCACTGCCGTGCCCACCCAACCTCTTTCGTGATTTCACCATAGTCAAATTTTAGAAGTATAAATATTTAGCAGCCCCTGACAGCCATTGGATTCTTTCAATGCCTTCACTGACAAATCCTCCAACAGCCCTGCTCCCCATGCAGGATGCAACTGGTATTTACAGGGTAACACTGTCTTCTCAGTTCCCCAACAAACATCTTTAAATGCACATGTTAATCATCCTTCTTGGTTTTTGGTTTCTCCATCTCTCCCTTTCTTTCACCTGCCCAGAAAGAGTCACGGAGACCCTAGTGATCCAAGGACAGCCTCAAGGTCCATCCTCTAGGCTTTGGAGTGTCAACCCATGCACAGACACTCCAATCTCCTGGCTTCTCTTTATTCTTCCTCTGTGAATTAGCAGCATCAGTCTAAGCACTTTTACTCTTGAATCATTTCTCTTTCCTTTTACGTGTGTATGCACATGTGTTTGTGCATCCCCATGTGTTCAGTTCGTATGCACATGTATGCACATGTGCTTGTGGAGGCCTGAGGTTGACTCCATCTCCATCATCCTTCCAGCTTACTCACTGAGGCAGGACGAAGCAATCAAAGCTCACTGATATAGCTTGTCTCACCTAAGCAGTATTTTTGGGGGTCACTTTTGTCTGACTCCTAAAGCTGGAATTACAGATGAGCCACAATGTTCATTCATTAATGTGGTTCTGTGGGATCCAAACTCCAAGTCCTGACATTTGCACAAGTGCTTGCTTTCTGAGACTTCTACTCAATCTTTGCTACTTTGAAATTCTGCCTGTGTTATTGAGATCTGTTACAAATAACTTCCCCTGACCCCCATCCTCCACCCCTACTGTGCGATTCCACTGGCATTCCTGGGATTCTTTCTTCCCTCAGCTCTTCCTCCTCTCTTGCTTCATCCTCAGGGGTAAGGTCCACATATGGAACATAAAAAAGCTTCCCATTGCTCTGGCTTCAGCCCATGCTTCGCTGAGACTCAGCTAGAGAGGAATCACATCTCTGGAGACATTCATGTCAAAGATAGACGAAAAAAAGCTGAGGCCCTCTGCCTGAGTTCTGCTTTCTTCACCACTAGGCAGGAGGAATATGGCTGTGCATTCTGAATGCTCACCCATTCCTGAGGCAACGGGAGTGGATGGGAACATAGGAGAAATGCAGGGGCTCTATGCAGAGCAATGTGATAGGGAATAAACTATTCTCTAAAGCAGTGGGTAGGGACCAGAGCCAAGTCTAGCTCCTGAGCCTCTGCCTTCTTTGAACCTTAACATGTGATTTCCATGGAAACCATGCTGCAAAGAAGCCACCACCCTGCTACACAGCCTTTTGGCAGCCTGATTATCACTCAGCAGCTTGGGTTCACTTCCTTAGAAAATAGCTTCAAACAGCATCCCGGTGGGTAAACTCTAGGCGTCTCTTGTTTCTGTATTGCTGTTATACACCCTGTTTCTCTGCCTCTGCTATTATAAAATTAACTTCTATTTCATTAAACCATTTACTGTGTTGAATTTGTGTCAGGAGGAAAAATCTCCTGCTGTTTCTTTGCTTTGTCTGGAGAGATCAAAATGGGAGGAAGTTGGGGTAAGACCATGTGACTGTGTGGGACACACATGTGTGGGCGGCCATGTTTGTGAGCATGGGGAAAGGCTGTGTGTGTTGGTCACTGCACAGCGTGATTGTGAGACCAGGATACACATATGTGATAAAACAGAGGGAGTGTCTGAAACTGGCCTGTGGTATTAGAAGGGGCAGTGGCGGTGGCACTTTTCTTCCCAGTGTAACCCTTTTATCCTTCATCAATGCCCACAGTTCTTTGATGTCTGTTCAGTCCCTTCAGAAATGAGGTGCTGAGATATAATAGCCTAGGCTACACATGGCTTGAATTGTATTAAGAGCACTCCACCTTCCTGCAAATGAGCTCACATCTTGCAGGTTGCTCGATTCTTTACATCCCCAACCACTTTGCTAAAGAGTCATTATGTGGGAGCAGGCAGCGTACTACCTCAGCTCTTTCTTCCCCCAGTCAATTAATGCTCTAATTTCTCCATGTTCCTGAAGTTAGATAAACGTTTATAGAGGCAGCCTGATAGAATTTCATAATAATAATTTGGGCAGTATCAGCATATAGTCCAGTGTCAGGCAAGTTCTACCTAACAAATATCAGAGTTTGAAGGACTACATTGGCTCTTCTCATGGAAATGTCTTAGGATCCTCTGGGTTCCTTTCTGTTTCGCAGCCTGCTTTTTGTTTGTGGTTTCTCTTCCTATGACTAGTGTGGGAATCTGCACTTTGAGTAGAGCCCCAAGCTAACAGGTAGCAAGGAAGCCATGCATGATTTCTCTGGTCCCACACTCTGCAGCTGCCCAAGCTTCCACTCTCACTTTGCTTTTAGCTTTCCCCACATCCATAAGATACTCCCCAATTCTCTGATTATCTGTCTTCTTATGTGTGAAGCAGGATTTTAATAACAGGGTGTGTGTCAGGATAAATTACATAAACAGATACGGCAACTCATTGAAGCCTATGAAGGGCTCTCCACTGGATGCTGTAATTGTGTTTGTGTATTTTGCAAACTATCTGCATAAATGCATGCTTTACCTGATGGAGAGTCATTTAGAAGGGAAAATAAAACTAATTTTATAATAGCTCGCATCCTATGACCTGGAACAGTTTTTAGTTTCTGGCACTGTCTGCCTCTTCTGGGACTAAGAATGCAGCAGAAAGGGTACGGCAAACCTTTCATCTCGGCCCCCACGGCTCTGGCTGTATGCCCTTTCTTGCAGTCAATTTCATTACAACAAACTTTTCAAATGAGTTTTTAGTCTATTTCAACTTTACTGTTATCTTTCCAAACTATTCACTTTCTTGTCAAAAATATAATTATCCGCCCAGGTCTGGGACAGTGTGTTTGACTTTTCATTACGCTCCTGTTCCCAGTGGTATGCTCAGAACAGCAGTCATTCCTGCCTCACAATCTCCTTCAGCGTCAAGATGATGGACCTCACTTCACCCTCTTCCTTCCCTATTGCAATCAACTTGAATTATACTCTTCCTTTCCAGGATAGAATCCCTTGGCCACATTTGAATGTGAGTCATCTGTTGTCTCTCAAGCTTACATCCTTTAACTCTTCCCCTGTTTCTACCCCTAATCCGATGGAGCTTCACAGACCCCATGGCCTATGTTTTTCTGTCCTCGCTACCCCTGTACCTGCCCCTTTGGGTTAGGGTAGCTGACTCCTAAATGATACACACATGTCCCTCAGATGGATCTATAGCTCTTGGTCTGGGATGCACAATTCACTAGCCTCCTTTCTTGGGTGTCTGGTAGAAACATAAGTATAGTAGCTGGGAGCATTGGGTTAACTTGCCATTAAGTGATGTTAAGTACAGTACCTCTCTATCTTCTTGATTTCTACCCTTGGTAGAAGAATCTTGTCATTTGTCTTATGGGTCATCCATAAGAGTGAGATAAGTTGCTGTGTATATCAGACTCTGGAATATGAAATGCATTGATATTCAGACAGGCTCTGGGATGAGAGATACTCTCATCCCACAATGCTATCCTTACATTGGGACCCACATCACAATGGCTCCTTTCTCTATCTTTGAGACCCAGAGCACATGGCCCAGACTTTCCTCCCTCATTCGGATGTCTATATGTTCTAAATTACTACAAAGGCTCCCCTGAGTGGTCACTGCAATTGGCGGATGTGACTTTCCCGCCTCTTACTATACATTTCTTTTCCTTGCTTGCTTTTTTTTTCTAAACAAGGGAGAGTTGCCCTGAAATTTTCTTTCATATATATAGTGATTTCAGGCAGATGATTAAACTGTTGATGGGGTTCAGAGGCTTTTGTGTAGCTTTTCTTTTTGTAAGACAGCTTCATAGCTAGAGGTATACCCTTTGCTTAGGGGCACATAATTGATGGTCACAGGTGAAGACTGCAGGTGGAGTTTGTAGGTAGGGTTTGCAGGTGGAAGATGCAGGTGGGGATTGCAGGTGGAAGCTGCAGCTGGGAGTTGCAGGTAGAGGCTGTAGGTGGGGCTGCAATTGAAGAAGGTTCTATAGCCATCATTCCATAGCATTCCTCAGGACCTTCTGACATGGGTATGCCATGTGCAATGAGGAATTTTATAGGTCTGACTAGGTAGACCTTTCTGTGTTTAGTATAATTTCAAATGAGGTGTGTGCAGCATATTCAGTCTGCAAGCTGCTGATGCTGGGCCTGGGTGGGCCTGGGTATTTTTTCTTGAATACCAACCAAGAGAATGCTGTGCTGTGCATCTTACCCTGCTTAGCTGCATCTATAGTTTCCACTCAGTGGGAACCAGTGTGTCCCTACTCATAGCTGCATGCCTCTGAAGAAAGCGTTCCTAGTGAAGACATTTGTCTGTGCAGAACTCACGTGCTTAGACATATCTGGTGTTATCTAGTATATAGAACTCAGAGTCTTTTGGAGTCAAGACGTACTACCTCGGCATTTGGGAATCTCCTCAAGCTAACCCCTGAAGGATCTGCCTGACTGGGATCCTGACTAACTCTGTGGTACTTGTTCCGGTCCTGAACTCAGTCCAGTGGCCAAGGACCCCGTCTCTGGGTGGAAAGTCACATTAGAGATATTGACCCCAGTGTTGCTGGCTGTTTCTTCAAGTTTCAATGTATCAAGTCCCTCCTATATAGACAAGAAGAGTGCTTATATATATGGAGTGGGAATGACCCTTTGAAGGAGGGTAAATCAGACACACAAAGAACTCATTCTGAAGTATCTAATCCAAATTCAATGAGAGTCTTTGGCCTAATGTCCACTATGACCTCTTTGTGCCCCACACCCAGATTTTCTGTTTGCAGCTGCTCTGGGAAGAAAAATGGAGTAACATGAAAGTGTCTAGTATATCTGCTTCCTAGCACAGAAAAATCCAACCAACAGCAATGGTAGCCTTATTGCACATTCCCTACTGTAAACAACCTGGGTTGACTCTGTATGTACTTTATGTCTCACAGATGAATCACTGTATTTTAAAATCTTAAAAACAGTTCATCTTTGGAACCACAGACTTTCTTACCTGATTTGATTTCTTAATGCTCATAAATACTTAGAAAACACATTTTTGCACCCAATATTTGCACATTTTGATTGTTCTGCAGCCAAAGGTGTAAAACAAGAAATTGTTTTAGAAATGTCCATCTTCTTTCTTCCTTCACAGTTTCTCCTCTTTTCCTCCATGGGTAAACATTTAGTTTTTTATGGTTTATTCTATATGTAGAGAAAAATTCTATCATCTATCTATCTATCTATCTATCTATCTATCTATCTATCTATCTATCTATCTATCTATCATCTATCTACATATGCTTGTATCATGTCAATCTTTCAACTTACCTAAATAACACTGTATTGCCTCTCCTTATCTGTTTCTACTTCTGGGTTTGGGAAGGAGGAGGTTGTACCTCAGGCTGGGCTGGAGGAAAGGAAGCTAACCAGACTTAATGGGTGTTGGCAGGATCTTGGTGGCCCAGGAACTTTAAAAGACTTGTTCTATTTAGGGAGTGCTATTTATGCCCCTGGGAAGGTGGCCAAAGTCTTTTGTGGGTGAGATTTGTGTACCTGTGTATCATTGGTTAGAACATGGGTATTGGAAGATGCTTCATCTGCACACTCAGGGGCTGTGGGCTCCTGAGGAGTTGGGAAGAATTATAAGGTCAAACAAAGATTGAAGCCTGATAACTGTCAGGGTGATAAATTCTTACTAGGGTTGGTGGTGGGACAGCCAATGTTATGATGCCAGGATGGGAGGGGGAAGGGAGCCAACTGCAACTGCCCTTACCTGATACCTGAGGTATGGAGATTGAAGCCCTCCTCCGTCCTTTCTCCATAAACATGGGTCATTATGGTCCCACACTGTATTCTATAGTCTTTACTTTCTTATTTAATAAATTGTAAAGTTTATTCTAGAGTCTCCCTTCCTTCTCTCTCTTCTCATTTTCTCTGTCTGCCTAGCTCTCTCTCCCTTTTTCTCTCCCTCTTCCCTGACAAGGTCTCTAAAGAAGGGACACAATCATTTGTTCAACTACTTTACTAAATCTTTGAGTTTTAAATCCCTGCACCTAGTTTCAAAAATTAGTTTGGCACAAATAGTTTTCTGTATTTGTCTTGACAGAGTTTTAAATGAGAGATCACAACATGTTCGTGTACAGATCCAATATATGTATACACCAAGAGAGTATCCAAAGGTTATGTGCATCCAGGGAGAGCAGAACCAAGCAGTTCTTTGTTTGTAAGGCTGCATGATATTGAATTCAAGTCTTTGGTTTTGTTTCTCATAATAGTCACAAATATACATATCAATTTAGTGGAAATATGTATTCCTACAGGAAAATGTAATTTAAATAATTAAAAATATGTCTATTTAAAGAAAAATTGAAACCAGTTCTATAATCTCCTTCAGGGACCAAACAAAAGAGTGTTTGGCAATTTATGCGGCTAATACTTTAATATCAAAAATGTAAAGACATCATAAGGGAAAATATAGAGAAACATTGCTTATGAATATAGACACAAATCCTTGGGAACACCTTATGAGAGGTCAATTGATCATACATTATAAAGCACGATCTAATAAAGTTTCTTCCAAGAATTGGTGATTGGTTCATCACCACAAAATAACCCATGGTACTAATAAATAAGGAGATAGAAAGGAATGATGGCGTCAACTGATGCCCAAAAAGGTTTTGTGCCAACTTGCTAGGGGGTCCACCCAGTGCCCATTTAAGGATGGTAAACAATAGGCACAGATTTTTCTCAGGGATGTGAATATTAAAAGATCAAAGTGAGGCATCAGCAAAGGTTCCACTTCTACCCCCTCCAGCTTCTTGAAGGTTCCCAGACCTCCCTAGGTTGTGATCATATCCCTGTGAGCCTTGCTAATGTCTCCGCACTACCATCACAGACTCTATGACCCCTCACACCTTTGGTAATAACACCATCACTCAACTAGGGTCCACTCAGACAAGCTGTCATAACTCCGAACCTCAGGATATTAAATTCACCTGCAAAGATCATTGTGTTGCAAGTAAGGCCCACACTCATCAGCTAGGGAGGAAGGAGGATGTGTGGATATTTGGACCACTGCTTGGCCTTATGAAGGAAATGTCTCAAGAGTGGTTCTCAGTAAGGTAGGAGTAGAGGAGCTCCTCACCATGTGGTCACAGCATGTGCAGAACAGTGTATGAACAGAGAAATTCCCATGAACATATGTACCACACTGAGAATTGAGTGACTGATCTTAAGAACACATACAATGCATGAAAGAACTCAGCAGTGGACCTCCAAAACAGACACAGTGATCCCAGGGAGTAAAAAATGGCCCCCATGATTATATACAATACAAAGAGAATGATGGATCCCAAGAACAGATACAACACAAAGGGAATTGAGCAATGGATCAATGGTCTTTTTCCCCTGACTGAGTTCCAATATTTTCCAAACTGGTTGTCTGAGGCTGATTGTTTAACAAAAAAAGCAGAAGAAAACATCCAAATGGAAGAAGGCCATGAGCCTGACTCTACTCATGGGTGACCTAAACAGAAGTCGCAAAGGATTAGCAGATAAACCACTAAAACCAATAAGCCAGTTGGCTGGATTTACAGGCTGGTAGGTGAGAGAACAGAGTGCTATTCTATTTCCCCGAACCAGCAATGAACAGCCAGTGAGTTCATAGTCACTGAGATCAACCTTTGCTAATCTAGGTGTTCGGGATTTATTTACTTATCTGATGCTGTTGGAAGAAGTGGAGGATCAAGACACAAAGAGATGCTACTGTGTTCTCCAGAGGGTGTAGGCAACTGAAAAGACTCCAAATCTCACACATTGCTCCTCAGCTTAATTAGACTGCTCTGAGAACCCCACTTTGGATGGGGAGCTGCTCAGTGACAGACTGTTTACCTGGCATGTTTGAGCCCTGGGACTCCATCCTCAGCACTTTACAAACATTGCTCCAGGATTTCGGAGGGATAGACCAAATTAGTTCCCAATGCATTATGGAAAATTGAATAAAACAAATATCCAAAGTGATGGTGAGGGGCAAAGAGAGTAGAGGGAGAGAGTGTCTGCTCAACGTGAGGTCATATCACATGGCTTTAGTCACTAATGGGAAGTTGCTGGAAGGGGGCACTTGGATCCCTGAACTGGAATAGATACCCCGGAAGGAACCAGAAGACAGGCTGCCCACACTTGATGATTTTAATGGTACTGATACAGTCCATGGGAAAGAACAACATTGCTCATAACCAAAGTAACCGTCAGGCATGCACAGGACAAGTGGGAGTATCTCTTTTCAGACAGCAAACATTTCAATCTATAATCAAGCTCTGAATGTACAGAGCGAGCAGGGGATCTGTCTCACACTAAGAAATAATTCCCTCGACTTTTCCTCCCAAACCAAATTGCTGTTAAAACTAAACAAAACAAAACCAAAAACAATTGGGTAAACAGGCTCAAGAATTGAGAAAGATTTGCTGCCTGAGAGATAATATGCAAAGGCAGAACGAGAAGATATACACCAGGAGGAGGTGTTTGTAAATTAAGTGCCTCTTAGATACCAAAATGGAGCTGATATCTAGAGTTGGAAAGATGGTGCAATTGTTAAGAGCACTGACCACTCTTCTAGAAGACCCAGGTTCAATTCCAACCACACATGGTAGCTCAAAATTGTCTGAAACTCCAGTACCAAGAGATCTCATTTCCTCTTCTGCACTGCAGGATCCTGTATACACATGGATCTATTCTACAATCTAAATATACAACTATCCTGAGAACCAAGAGCGATTATCTGGATTTTTGTCTCAGGAAAACAAATACTTGTGATCACATAACAAAATCACAGTTAGAACCAGGTTTGCAGAACCTCTATTCACTCATGAAAGCTGTAATATACCCAGGTGTCATTAGTACTCAAGCTGTCCCTATACAGAATACTACTTGGCAATGAAAAAGGATCTGTTTGGAATACCAACAGTGAAGTCCAGAGAGTTGCTGACTGAACCAAAGTAAGGCCCAAAGGATTTGCATAGCATTTGCATAGTTAATAAAATGAAATGATAGAAAGAGACACTGGAGCTGTCATGGGCAGAGGTGTGAGTATCCACCGAGGGCTGGAAATATACACAAGATGGTTATGAATCCCAGGTGACTGGAGACTTTGATCATCTAGCTATGATCGCACTGTTTCTATGTCATCAGAAGCTACATGGCCTTGAGGCTACATCATCAGAATTCAGAGTTCACTTAACTAGCATGTCACTATTGCAGTGCTATGCCAAGCCCCGAAAGGATGAAGGAAGTCAATAGCCACCTGCACGTCTCTCTGAAGTAAACCCACCACTGCTTAGCTCTCATGGGTGAATGTGAAAACATTCTGACTTGGACATACCATGGATCATAACAGCCTCTTCAGGTGGTTTTGATTAGGACTATCTCCTTCCCACTAGGATAAGCAGAGGAAAAATTCCATAATATATTCCATGCACCTAGCCCCTTTAATCAAGTGAGCAAGAACAAGCCACCAGTAAGCAGCATCCCTCCGTGGTCTCTATATCAGCTCTTGCCTCCAGGTTCCTGCCCTGCTAGAGTTCCTGTCCAGACTTCCTTCAGTGAAGAACAGTGATGTGGGAGCATAAATGAAATAAACGTCTCCTCCCCAAGTTGCTTTGATCATGGTGTTAACTCACAACAATAAATATCGTTACTCCCAGTTTTTTAGGGAAAAGAAATGCGGAATCAAGATGAAATTTGTACATGCCTTGGATATATGTGTGTTCATTTGTACACATTTAACGATTAAGCTCCAGTTGTCTTCTTTCCCATGCAAGGAACACTACTGACCTATAACTATGTATCCTTATAAATAAATAAAAACCATGATTCAGCCAGGATACCTGTATGAGCAAACTTGATATCCAGTGAGGATCTATGGCATTGGTAGTTCATTATACACAGGATATAAGTTATAAATTATAGAATGTAAATAAGTGACACCTCACATATTTTATCTCCTAGTCAAACATGCTGAAAATCCACGGGAACAATTTCATTCAAAGATACTTTATGAACAACAAACTCTATGTGGTTAAGGCCATGCAATGGGATGAAAGTTGACAGCTGAGTTCATGCCTTTGTGACATTTTAATTTCCAAATCCTCAGAGCATCTTTGTGTCACCTTAACCCACTTGAAACTTGTCAAAAGGTGTTTCTTCAAATGTGTGTGCATTTATCTAGTCTGCAATATTCCTGTTTAAATAACAGTAAATAGGAAGGCAGGATCTTGACACTTCTGCTGTTCCTAGGGATTCTATCCTTTTGTTCAGTGAGGCTTGAGCTGCTCCTAAGGATTCCACCCCACAAGTCAGTCACAGAGAAGTGACTTCTTTGTCATCTAATTTTTCTTAATACCATATTTATGTATACTGAAGGGGATACTGAACATTAGCTGAGATATGAGTCAGCCCTGCATGATGGCATACTGCTTTACATGGGAATGTCAACTTAGGCCTAAAATGAGAGAGTTAGGGTTCAAAGAGCAGCTGATGATCATGAGGGGGTTGGTGGCATGTTGGTGACCAGGTACAATGTGAAGGATTCCAAGAATCTCAGCATCTGTAGTTAAGAAATCTGGGACCTTTTATCTTGGCAATTAAGAATGGAATCAAAATTCTAACTTTGTTGTGAATGAATTTTTTACTCATTCACAGCTATTGAGGTCTCCTCAAACAATGAGAGCTCCTATACTCATTGTTTTGTATAAGGAAAATGACAGAGTTGATTCCAGAGGCCCAGACCATTTCCCTGTTCTGATAATAACCAGAGGCTACCCATGTTCTTTGATTTTTCAGTTGAGTAGACTTCTCCTCAGTTCACCAGATGTATAACTCCTTGGTCTCTGTGTGCTCAGGCAAACTTTCTTCCTCCATGTGGTCAGCATGAACCTCTGGATCTCCCTGGCTAGTCCTGGGGACCGGTTGCCAAAGCTGTACACTTGCTGTGTTTCTCCCCTGGAGCTGGTGTTCAGATACTCTGTATTATGAGTTTAATATTTTCTTAAGTTGACTATAATTTCTGTAAGATCTTAAACATATAATTTTTGCTGCCTTCATCCTGAAAATGAGCACAGGGGCAGCCAAATGCAGTTTTATTGTTTTCAATTATTGCATTAAAACGCCTACCATCACAGTAAAACTTTACATAGGCATCACTGTCCCTTTTATAAGTACCGCACAGAAACAAGCTGTAAATGGCTGGTCCTGTTTTTTTTACTGCAATATAAAATCAGATTAATAAAGAACCACAGTGGAAACAGGAATTGCCAATGAATGTTCTCAATCATAGAATATGCATTAGTTAGTGAAGCTTTATGGTCATGTGCAGAAGATGTTAGCCTTCTTCAAGTATAATAAAGGATGTTTCTGTGCATGACACAATGGAGATTAAAACAAGACACCGAAAGTCTTAACACTGAAGCTTGTCCCTCTGGGGAATCATTGGAACTATGAAGTAAAGACTGAGACCTAATAATTTAGAACAGAAAACATTCCAACTAGAATAAGAATACAACAAATACACTTATAGCATTTAAAACATAAATTTCTTTATGCAGGCCTGGTTGTGTACATCCTTAACCCCAATACTCAGGAGGTAGAGGCAAGTTGATCTTTGTGGGTTTGACGACATCTTGGTCTATATAGAACATCTGGGACAATATGGTGAAACTCTATCACAAAAATGCAAAGCAATATTTTTTTTAAAAATCTATATTAGCTTTAGGTTAGTGTCTTAATTGCTTTTATGTTGCTGTGATAAAACACCATGAGCAAGGCATCTCACAAAAGGAAAGCTTTATTTGGGCGTACGGTTCCAGAGGAATAAGAGTCCATCACTATCCTCCCTAGAATTATGGCAACAGGCTGGCATGCAACCGGTGCACTAAGTTGATAGATCACATCTTAAACTGCAAACAGGAAGCAGAGATTACCTTCAAAATAACATGAATGATCAATCTCTCAAAGCCCACACCAGTGACACAATTCCTCCACAACACCACATTTCCTAAAGCTACCCAAACAGAGCCAGCAACTGGGTACCTAGTACTCAAAGGCCAGGGCCTGTAGTGGACATCTCATTCAAATTGTGATAATTCGCGTAAAACTTGCTATGATTACGACCAATGCTATGCAACCTCCAACTGCACACATGGAGAATCTACATTTCAGGAGGTCAAAGGTCATGCCTGGTCAAACCTACTAAACTGAAACATGTGATACAGTAGAATCTGAAAATGCAACTTAAAGTCAGTCTTCTTAGATTCCACTCAGGTTATAAGACCATGAAGGAAAAGAGAGAGTGGAGTTGAGTTCACATGGTTCATCATGGAAAGTGGCCCATGTCTTAATAAACCATAGCTGTTATGGCACATGTTCGTGGAAGACCAGTCTCTTAGCTCAGTGGGCTGCAGCACAGACAGAATTCCCTATTTGAAACATACTTGTAACTACTCTGGGCAGTGCATAAGCTGAGTTTGAAAATTGGTACTTTCATGATCTATGAGACTGAAGACGTGAGACACCTCACCCCAGCTTCTGGGATCCAGTGCTCCATCATGTGGTCCTAACTGGAAGTAAACAATACAGAAGTCCTTCTGCACTGATATTAGCTCTCTGACCATACATTTGAGAGCATCTACATTCTGATTTAGTCAAAGCACACTTCTGTTTAAAGAAAATATAGCATACTAGGCATGTAGACAAATTCTCTACCCCAATAACATAATTAAACATAATTACACAGAATTTTAGGAAGCCCAGGCCACCAACACAATAATATATTGTACCCAGTGAAGTACTATCATGACAGACAAGGGCTTTGCTATGGGAGATTGTGCTGGTTCTGTGGCACCTCCATGTCTTCTGCATAGGTGGCATAAGTGGCAACAGTGATATAGACCACATCCACATAGTGCCGAAAGGACCAGACAGTGGTCCCAAAAGATAGCAGTGTTATCCAAAAGCTGGAATCTACTATCTGACAATCATAAGAGGGAGCATATGATTTTAGGGATTTTTTTGAGTTAAAGCTGCAGAAGAATGTGACTCTGAGAGCAGGTGGGCTATGGGCATCTGAACAAGAAACCTTTGGTTTATCTAGTTCTTTCTGCCACTAAAAACGGGCTGACTGCAAGAAGCTTTCCACTGCTCCATGGTGTCCTCTGTCCTCTGTGGTTGAAAGGCTGGGGCAGGGGCTTGCAGGACGTTTGGACTCTACATCAGAGGAGAGATGGCAGTCAAGTAGCCAACAGGTAGAGCTGGATATGCACTCTCTAGGGCATAACTCATGTCAGAGAGCTAGAGGGTGAGGAACCATGCCGCTGGCATCATAGAAATGCCTCATATACAGAGCAGGCAACAGCTGCTGCAGCTTTCTAAGAAGGAGTATTTTTAACTCTTTAAAGAAATACCTACTGAGCAGTGCAAGCAATGTAAACTACAGTTCGTTAACCAAAAATCCTGTCACAACAAGGGTAGAATTTTCAGTCTCATCTAGAAAACTTGATTTAATTTTATTATAAGTTAGAATCTCACAGGAACTGAGTTCTTTTTGTTGTTATTTTCTTTGTTGTTTATTTGTTGTTATCCAGTACTCTGCTGCTAAGATTTGTCTCTGCCACTCTGTTGACGTTTTGTTTTGAGATAGAACCTACCACATTACCCAGGCTGGCTGTGAATTTGCTCTACAACCAAATAGCTCCTGAACTTGAACCCCTCCTGCCTCAGCTTCCCAATGCAGGTCTGTGGTACCATTCTGGACCTTAGATAATCTCTTTATACATATCAACATGATATCATCTTTGCGTATTCCCCTTGCTGTGCATAAATTATGCTACTGTGTAAGAATGAACAGGTGAGGGTGTGGCATGATCAAAGAGTCCCTCCTGGTAAATCTCTCTCATCCAGAAGCTAGGATCTAAGCTTATCTGATCATTGCCAAGGCTTAGAGGTAACTGCTGATTTTATATATGACCATGGCTGAATGCAGCTTTAAGATTTAAAGTGTGTGTGTGTGTGTGTGTGTGTGTGTGTGTGTGTGTGTGTGTGTGTACCTTGGATGTGTATGTGTGTATATGGTAAATGTTTATGTATGCATAGTGAATGTGTTTATGTAAATATGTGTGTCATGTGTGTGTGTGTGAGAGTGTGTGTGTGTGTGTGTGTATCTTGGATGTGTATGTGTGTATATGGTAAATGTTTATGTATGCATAGTGAATGTGTTTATGTAAATATGTGTATCAATGTGTGTGTGTGTGTGTGTGTGTGTGTGTGTGTGTGTGTGTGTATTGAATAGATATGTGGGTAGGCCTACTCATTTGTATATATGCATGGTAAAGACCAGATTAGAAACCTGGTGTCTTTCTCCATATCTGTATACCTAACTTTATTATGCAAGGTCTCTCAATATTCTCTCTCTAACTTACCTAGACTAGCTTACTAACACACTCTCAAGGGTCCACTGTCTTAGCACCCAGAACCAGGATTAAGATATGCATTGTCATGCATACCTTTTTTAAAAAGTGTAAATTCTGGGAATTCAAGTTAAGGTCTTCAGGCTTCACATAGAGCCCTTTACCCACTGAGCCATTTCTCCAGATCTTTACTGGATGCTTGTATTCAAATAACATTCCCAAATGGTTCTGGAATCAAAGACACCCAAGAAAACTATGGACAGATTGCTCTACTAACCATGGAGACTAATCACAGATAACAAAGTAATGATGACCACATAGGATGACCTTTAGCACTGAGTCTTGTTGACCCAACCAGGCCCATCCTATCACTGACAATGGAAGTCAATCAACAGAGAGTGTGGAAAGAGAATGATTTAATATGATGGGTACACTTCTATATATCTAGGAAGACAGCCCACATCTATGATTCCACCTATCTGCAGTGACAGCCCACAGCCATGCTCTAACGTATGCACAGTGACAGCTGTCAGCCACACTTCCACATATCCATGGTGACAGTTCATGGCTGACTAGTCAGTAGAG
The DNA here is from genome assembly GCF_011064425.1 of Rattus rattus. Classification (NCBI taxonomy): domain Eukaryota; kingdom Metazoa; phylum Chordata; class Mammalia; order Rodentia; family Muridae; genus Rattus; species Rattus rattus. The sequence goes on from NC_046166.1 coordinate 67,669,995, forward strand.
CTCAAACATGCTCTCCCAATGAAAGCATTATTATATATTATCTCTCCCCTCTCATACTTTGGGTGATGTTTAAAATTCAAGTGTGTGACTACCCCCTTTTATAGAAATGGTTCCAGGAATCCATCACATTCCCAGGCTAATTCATCTCCACCTTCTGGGTTGTTCTCTTTCTGTGTATTCCCTAGCACTTGGCCCTTACTCTTAAACAGCAAGGTGCTGCCTTCCTGAAGTACATTGCAAGACCACCTTTGAAAAGAAGAAATGACACGTGTTAAGAGCAATTGATACCAGAAGGCAAGGATTTCTACTTCCCTCAAATCAAATATTATTATTCATCAAAGCTAGACTTGTCATCAACAATTTTGTTTTCAAAATTATTCACAGAACAACCAGAGATACACACCCAAATACAACTGGATGTTTATTAATAGAATGAATATTTTATTTTCCCATCTGTCACTTAGAAAATGTTCAATTTGTCCAGGTCTTAATATGAGCCAATAGAATAACATTTACTGTGTTTCATAGAATGTGAAGCTGGATCTGCAGTTAAACACAATCTTTTACATTGTTGTAAACAGGGAATTGTTATTTAAGATACCATTTTAAACCTACCACTCCAGCCTGTAGCCTCAATGTCTTGGGAGTCAGGTCACTGTTTTCCAAGTGAGTGCGTGTCTATCAGAAGAGGGTGGAGTGGTTAAGATACACATGCAAATACCAAGCTCTATGGAATTCATTAAATGATTTTGAAGAGAGCTACAAGAATGCTGGTTTTAGGAAAAAAATATTTTCAGTTGACAGTAATAAGAGTGACCATTCTTTGTTTGATGCTTTTTAAATCTGCTAAGAAAGATGTGGTCAGTGTTCATACCATGGGGAAAAATTGAAAATTATGATAGGCCTTGCAGATATGAATTGGGTTCGTGCAGATTTAGGTCTGCGCGGCTGTTGCATTAGTACTCACATATTTCAATAGATCAACCTCTGCATGGTGTCTGGAAATATATAATCATAACATTTTAATTAAATAAATGATAAAATGGAGGTGATGGTAGAGAAAATTCACTGGAAATGGTTTTGAGGAGGACCTACTATGCTCCAAATCTCTGAGTAGGTGTCAAGCATCTGAGAATTCCGAACACAATGTCCTCTACAGCTACAATGAATATAAAGCTAGAGACAAGCAAAATAGAAATCCTCACAGCAGCATGGAGTGTGAACTGAGCTGCAGGGGATTGGAGCTACCTGAGCGGGTGGCATCTAAGTAGAATCTCCAGACTGTGGTGCTGTTGATGTAGGACACAATGGCTGAGTAGTTCACAGATATTGTGGGTCAGAGGGAAATTGACACTGTGGGCGTCAAAAATGCATTTCCCACCCCACCTCCCTCTGAGAGGAGAGGGCAGAACTGAGAACACAAACTGAAGACAGTAGCAGGATACACAGCACATGGGCTTCCACTCTGGGGGAAACAAAAAGCAAGGATGAAGGTTGGAGCCATTAGCATATATATGTATCTTGCCAGGTGAAGTCATATGGCACTGCGAATTTCGGCCACAGCATAAAGAGAAGGTTGAGGAAGTGGGTGGGCATCAGTAAGATCATTTGTATGGACACAGTTAGAATGAAAGACTGTGGGATAGAACTGAGAAACGATCCACACCCAAGCCAAGAAGCAACGTAGGCGGTTTGCAATTTGTCACAGCTGCAGTCAAATCTTGTCCAGTGTGTTTGTGAGTGGTGGTATAGGACTAGGTAACCCATAACTGGATTACAGAAGCTTCTTGCAAAGTCTCAAAATAATCCCTTTAGCATGTAGCCATCATGAAGAAGCTAAGACAGGTGACACACAGCTGCTACTGAAGTCTTCACCTGGGGCTTCAGGAAGTCAAGGACTCCTTAACTGGAACAGTCACTGGCCTAACCCAGATCTGTTTTATGTGTACATCAATATTAATTTAAGTCTTTTGGCTTTTAGAGCAGCTTGCAGCAAGACCAGGTGGGGGAAGCAGCCTCCTTTCACTGGTTCACAGGTGGTTCATCTCCAACACTACCAGAGGTCCCCACGGAAGAGGGTGACTTCAGACAGTAATCATGCATTTGGGAAATGCAGACCATATGAAAAAAACAAGAAAGGGGCTGATCCAGCTGCTGCTTCATGGAGAGCCATGAGAAATGAATTGTGTTGCCACAAATATTGCTGTCAATGGGTTGAAACATTATGTTCCCAGTGAAAATTACAAAGTGTAAACACTCATCAACCTAAACTCAATGACCCCCAGATAAATCCACTTTGGGGTGCAAGGTACAGCAATTCAAGGTGCTTCCAATGCATAATTGTATCGAAGAGTCGAGCACTCTTAGGTTGAGACACTGCAGACCCCATACTCCTTATCTAAGGAAAGAGTAACTGTCATGAGTTAGTACAGAAGCAAATTCCCAAGTGACCCATTTAAGGAAAATGCAGGGCGAGCTTCTGATTAAAGACCCATGACTAAGAACAATAAGAAATGGAAAGTAAAGAAGGAACATGTTCCATACTGACTAGGATCAGAAATACTCATGGCCTGGAATAGTACATGACCTGAAGAGAAAGATGAGATCAGGGGAAGGAAGTAGACAGGGAAGGTGTGACCCTACAGGGAGCTTCTTGTAGAGAACATTCCTCAGAGTAGACAGGTTGGGAGGCTTGGGCAGGCTGCAGAGTCTCCTCCAGGACAGAGCATGCTGTATGACAAGAGATTCTGAGAAGAGAGATCTGTATAAATGCCGTCTCCTGAGAGACATGCCTTCAGGGTGGTTGATCAAGGAGAAGTGCAGCCAAGGCTGTTCTGCCCCAGCTGTAGTTGATGCTCAGCTCCTGGGAAGAAGGGCTCCTTTTTCATGACCCAGTGCTAGTATGTTGGGTAGCACCAGTTTAGAACACACAGCTTGATCAGTAGTCCCCTGACAGAAGCATCTGCCACTGGCCCTAGTGCACGGCCTGTGATCAGCTTCTTCTTCATATTCATCCTTTACCCCCTACTCCCATCATTCCCAGCTGTTGAAGACTGTCTTCTTTACTGATGAAGGAGCTCTATGGCATTTCCCAGTCCAGTCAGAGTGACACACGAAAGCGGGCATCGCAGCCTTAAAGTTGACAGGATGGAGATACATGCCAGCTTTACCCTAATCACATACTGCTAGCACCAAAGAACCCTGCTTCCCTTTGGAATGCATAAAACAGTATTTCAGTAAAACGTGAGGTCCTCTAATGGTGTGCTTAGGGAGCTCTTGTCAGAAGACTGTCTTCCCACAGCTCTCCCTGCAGGCCAGTCCCATCAGCCAGATGTGCAGATCAGTTAGGAAAGGCCTGTCAAATGGAGAACTTATGAAAACTTATGGAACTCATCCAGACCTGGTTGAGGGTTGCTGTGTGAGGGAGAACAGCTTGCTGCCTCGGCGAGCCTTCAGCAGCTCTCCATAAAACAGTGTCTTTTGAACCGGATCCTTGGTTTAAGTTTTCGAGCAGTTTGCTGGGATGCTACTTTTAAAACATAAATGTTTGAGCATGCTTAAGGACAAAATTCAGTTTTGGGATTCCTGTGTTGATCGGCTCTGACTGGAATGTAAGCAAGGACAGAGTCTCTGTAGCCCTCAGTTTCTGCCTTCCTTCCTTTCCTGCTGGGCTGGGGCCTTGTGAGCTCTTTGCTGTTTTCATAAGGCCTGGAGACTCTTTATCAGCTCATAGGGATGGACGGTACCCAATGGATTAGGGTGAGGTTGAAATCCTCATTTTAATGAGCTTATAAGAGCAAACATTCAGTTTTTGAACAGTGATTTATCCTGAGACATTGGTGGGGAGCACTGGGATGCCACAAGCATGGTTTAGCTGAACTTCTGGGCCAGCAGGCAGTGTGGAACCTCCCTCCCAGAGATACTAATGCTGATGCCCTGTGTTATCAAGGGAGTGGAGAACGATGTGCTTGTGTAAGGTGACATTTTTATGAAGACGCATCTCTAAAGGAGAACACATGGAAAGAGGCAACTGTGCCAGCTCCATAGACGCAAACTGATGAAGCCCCCGTTGGCAGAACAGAGATGATTACTTAGAACTCACATGGGCATGCTCAGATCCAAAGACAATTATATAGTCTGATGTTCCAATACGGGGCTTGATGGTGAAGACAAACATGAAAGAAATTAGCCTTGAAAAAATTTAAATTATGCATGGCTGCATCTTCACTTTCTTCGTGACATTATTTCAATACAGCAGGCATAGGGTAGGTGTCCTTCTGCACATGGTAGGTGTCATGTAGTCATTCTACTGGTGTCATTGCGGACAGGGTAGGCGAGGTGTAGGTGCTGTATTGAATGCAGTAGACTCCAGCTAGGTGTTACCCTGTATAAAGTTCTTGGGGTTTCTTTAGTACATCCAGTACAGCCTATTCAGCTACATGCCCAGGAGAAAAGATAATTGTGCAAAACTGTCTTAGTAAACCCATAATACCTGGCTCTTCAGATGAATAAAAAGCCAATTCTGTAGTCACCGTCATAAACAGAAATAAACATTAAGCAAACTCAGTCTGTTTCAGAATGAACAAAACCATCTTTTCTCTTATTCCAGGTCCTTGACTTTGTAAAAACACAAAACCATAGATGAAAGGGTGACATGAAACTTGAGGTAGACCTGAGAGAGCAGTGGGGTGCTGGGTGCTCATAGAACATTACATATTCACTCAACATGTTTCTACATTACCTTGTATAGTAAACATTTAAAAATTAGGAAGGAAGAGAGAGCACATTCTCACTCTAAGTGAACATGCAACTCCTACTTTAGATAAAGTCCTGGAGTGTGTGTGTGTGTGTGTGTGTGTGTGTGTGTGTGTGTGTGTGTGTGTGTGTATGTGAGAGAGAGAGAGAGAGAGAGAGAGAGAGAGAGAGAGAGAGAGAGAGAGAGAGAGAGAGAGCTAGGGAGAGAGAGAGAGAGAGAGCTAGGGAGACAGAGAGACACAGAGAGAGACAGAGAGAGACAGAGACACAGAGACACAGAGACACAGAGAGAGACAGAGAGAGACAGAGACAGAGAGAGAGGATAGCTAGAACAAACCCGGCCTAAGAAAGCAATGAAGGATGGACACCTCTGTTCAGGGCAGCTGGTGCCTCCTTATTCCCAGAACAGGAAAGGTGGAAAGTGGTTTATTAAATCTCTCTCTCAAATCAAAACTGGTATTTTAAATTTGTAATATATTCCTTTTTCTGTCATGGGATCTGAAAGCACCCTTGGTCAATAATAGCACAAATGGACTGCAGGTTAACTGTAGGATTAATGGTGGGGCCCCTCCTCCATTCTGCCACAGGGCTGGGTGCTCAAGAAGGCAGGAAGGGGGAAGTTTGACCACGCCTACCCCACACCACCACTGGGCAGCAGGTGTCCGGCTGTGAGAAGCCACAGGACACTGCTCTGCGGTAGGCGACCTCAGTCTGATCACAGGACACAGCCAGAGCTGTCTCAGGGATCCCCGGGACTGTAAGGAGGTCGGGCTGTCTAGTTCTCAGGCTCTTGGGCATCCAGATGCCACTGGGATGCCATGGAGGAACTGAGAATGGAGTGGGAACCGGCGGGGCTGAATCTAGCCCGGGACAGAGGGGAAAGGAAGGGAACCTCTCAGGCTAGTCCTGCTGGAAGAGTCCTTGGCTGGATGGAGGGGGGAGCGGGGGACACTGCAGGCATGGTGGAGGCCACTTCTGGGAGCACAGGGAGGCCTTCTGAGAGAGATTAGACAGTAGCTCTGTAGGTAAAGGGCTTCTCCCCACGGCGGATCCCATGAAAAGAGGCAGTCCATGGTTTCAAGGCATCTATTGTCATGGCACAAAGTGGATGTATAAAGCCGTCCCCACTTCTCAGAGTGGGCCTGAGATTAAATACCTTTTGTAGGAAGGAGTGTCTGGGGAGGGGAAGCTTCATTGGCCTCTAGTCCTTTTGATACCTCATTACAATGGAGATCTGCCTTGAGCCTATGTGACCAGTGGTTATATCCTCTACCTGTAGAGCGGCTTAGGGTGTTGCCCTTATGTGACTGATGGTCACAAATCTATGAAGGGCTGCGGCTAGTGACCGGCCTGGTTTCCTAGGAGTCAGGCGTAGTTCCTACTGTCCCTTACAGGGTCTCTGGGGCTCAAACTCCTCAACCAGGAACCAGGGTGTCTTTCACTGCCCCACGGTTAACCACTTACTGAGTTCCTGGGAAATCTCATTCTCTTCTTAGAAAAACCGTAGCCCTGGCTGAATTTGCCACAGAATTAGGACAACATGATGAAGTGGAGAACGTTTTTATTTATTTTTCTCTGACTCATGAGTTTTTATTGCTTCAAATGTGGTGTTTTTATCAGCCTATGTCAAAATCCCTCCAGTTACGTTGATAGATGTTCGTCTAAAATAGTATTTGTCTTTATTTACCATGAATTATCTCCCAACTTATTCTAAGAAGAATAATACATTCATTTCCATTCTTTTCAAAAACGAAGCACAAATCACCAAATGTGTTAGAGCTGCAGTGGCTAAAGATTTCTTAGATACTAGGAGCCATTCCTATCTGGGAGACCTTCCCTTCCACTGAATGGTAATTTTTTTTAACTTATACTTGGAAGCAGAAGCTATAATTATGGCCACATAAAAATCCTTGAGTATTACAGAGGCTAATTATCTCCGGGGCTGGGAAGCTCTGACATTGTGATCCCAGGCTTTTAAAGAGGAGGGGCAACCCAGGGATGGCCTTCAGAGAAGAGGGGGTAGGGATAGAAGGATCTAGAATGGGTCTCTAGACAAAATGGAGGCATATATTTTCATGGCTATTTCTTGGACCAGTGCAGTTGTTTGGGCATCTTTTGTGCATATGTTTATGTGGGGCACATGCACATGCGTGTGTGTGTGTGTGTGTGTGTGTGTGTGTGTGTGTGTGTGTGTGTGTGTGTAGGCCAGCAGGCAACCTGGAAGTGTTCTTCAGAAGCTATTGCACTGGTTTTACAGGTGAAGTGTCTCACTGACCTGCAGCTCACTGACTAGGTTTGTCTGATTTCCCAGCAATTCCCATTGCGTGAGATAATACATGTGGCTTTTTTTTTTTTAAGTGTGTTTTTGGAATCCAAATTCAGGTCCTTGGGCTGGCACCATAAGCAACCTCCACAGCCCTTGACAATATGTTTTGTTTTGCTTGTTCATTTTCTGGCGATGGTGGTGGAGTGTGTGTGTGTGTGTGTACATGTGCGTGCGCATGCCAGAAATGGCCTTGGCCATATTAGGGAAACCCCAGCACTGACATATGTGTTTATAGTTTTGAAAATTGGATCGATCAAGAGAAACAAAAGGACTCAGGAGTTAACTGGTATATTTTGCCAAGTCATACCTGTTGGCACAAGCCATGTCCTGTTGACCTGCATCTCAACAGCTCACAGAATGACCACAATAGAGCAGGAGATAGATTGGGGTTCCTACGAGGCCCAGCCATGCCGGCAGGTCAGAGTACTGGCTTCCTGTGACACTTCAATGCTGAAGGCGTGTCATCATACCTTCATATCGTCAGTTTCAAATGAGTGGGATTGTTCTGCCACAGTCTTCGGAGCCTGCCCTTTGGTCTAGCAGTTGCAGGCCAATGACTCGAAGCAAAGGAGACATGATCACACAAGATTGATTAAGAGAATGTCTACTGTACTTACCTGTCACTGCCAAGCATGTTGGTTGGTTGGTGGATATGGAAGTTGGGGTACCCAGAGCCTGGAGCACCACTCAGCTCTGTGAAGATCGTGTAATACTGGCCACATGATGTTCTGAGAAAGTTAAATGGGATGTCATGAGAACATGGTAGGGCTAGAGACGAGGAGTGGACAGGGGATGCAGGGGATTCTTAGGGCTGTAGGTACCCTTCAGACATCAGTATGTTGCTGCAGTGGTGGCCATGAAAATGGATTGATGACCCCAGGTGTGAGTCCTATGGGAGCCTGTGGGTCTGGGAGGTGAGACTACAGACTGTGACTTCCAATACTAAAAAAAAAAAAAAAAAAATGGGTTCCTCTGCTGGGGGGACACAAATGGACCAAGGTTGTCCTTCTGTTTAGACAGGCAGAGTTGGGAATTCTGCACTTTCTGTTCATTGTTACTGTGAGCCCAAGATTATCCTAAAATGCTAAAGTTTTTTGTTGTTCTTTAAGAATTCTGTCAAAGTAAATATAGAGGTGATAAGAGACAAGCCAGGATTCCCCTAAAGGGGACATGTGCACTGACTGTCTGCCTACTTAGAGGCTTGACATCTCCTTTGCAGCCTGAGGTGTGACCTTCTCAGGCTGTATGTTATAGTGAGGGAAGAGACAATTATTGGCTTCCACCTACATTTCTGAGCTCACCCCGCCCCACCAGCTTTCTTTTTTAATGTGAAAAAATACAATACGCTTGCTTAAGGCAGCATTCATAGACTCTCTCTCTCTCTCTCTCTCTCTCTCTCTCTCTCTCTCTCTCTCTCTTTCTCTCTCTCTCTCTGTCTCTCTCTCTCTGTATGTGTGTGTGAGTGTGTGTGTGTGTGTGTGTGTGTGTGTATGTGTGAGTGTGTGTGTGTGTGTGTGTGTGTGTGTGTGTGTGTGTGTGTGTGTGTTGACTGGTGGCCAAATAAAATCCTAATACCTGTAGGAAATCAAATTCAGAGTACAGAGTGATGCATTTCCCATGACCCGGGAGAAGGCATATTTCCATTTCTGAGATTACTTAGCTGTTTTGTGCTGGTGGAATTAATCAGTGTGTTTATGATATGCTTTTCAGGCTCCAGCCAATCCTCTGTGCTGATTTTGGAGGGCCGTGTGTATGGTGAACTAAGTTTGGTCTCTGTGCACAAATCTCTGCTTTCATCTGAATCAGAGGCTACAGCTGGGAAGCTTCCCAGCTTCCCCCTGGACCCTAAATGTATTGCACATTTATCAAAACCTTAGTTACCAGAGGTCAGGGGATCATCTGAATCAATGGTTCGTTCCTATGTTCAAAGGATAGATTCTGCTCACTGCACCATTTCTTGTGCACGTAGACACAGTATTCACTCCCTGTAGTCCCCAGGGAAGGGGAGGGACATGGAAGACCCTGAGGTTTCCACTTTCTAGACCCTGCCTCTTCCCACTCCCTCTGGGTAACAGTTATGCAGCTGAGTCTTCAGGTGGTTCTCTTAAAGCTGGAGCAGGGGTTGTCTCTGACTATACTGGCCTTCCCATAACTGGGCTGCCTTGTCTAGTCCCAGTGGAAGAGGATTCACCTTGTCTTGCTTTGGCTTGATTTTCTGGAGCTGGTTGATGCCCATGGGAGCCTCCCCTTCTGGAGAGAAGGGGAGGAGGGACGAATGAGGGGTGAGGGGAGGTGAGAGGGAGGGACTGAGAGGCGAGGAGTGAAGGGAAGCTATGCTCAGGGTGGGGTGTACAGTGAATAAATAACTTCTTCAATAAAAATTTAATTATTTTAAATATTTGTCATAGACTAGATCATCCGACAAAGACTAGAACCTTGCTAGAATAAACGTGCAGTCCACATATTAGCAAGAACATGGCTGTGCCTGGATAAGCATCGCAAAGCTCTTTCTACACAGACAATCGATGCAGATGCCAAGTGGAGTGAGTGTTCAGGACAGAAGTGGTGTGGCTCATCCGTCATTCCGATCTCCTGGTACTGTTGAAGGACAAGTTCACAGCCCTTATCTGCATCCCTCTTAGTTCTAAAACCTTTCGAGACCTTCAGAAAAGAGCAGTTTGTAAACTCCACAAAGGAGGGAAAGGATGGAGGGGAGTAACAAGAAATGGAGAGAGAAAGGGGAGGGGCATCTAGCCTCTTTGTGAATCTCCAGCACTTGGAAGAAGAACCCCATACGGAGGTGACAAAGCACAGCACTGGTCCCAGTTCCTTGTGAGCCAAATGAGCGCCAATGGCTTCGCATATGATACAATTTCTCTATGTGTCACATCCTATTGTGAAAAGTAATACCCGACTATTTATATCCACAGAATTTTTTAAAAAGTAACAAATCAATTAATATGGTTGAGTTACAGCAAAGCAAGGACTCTCTTGCCATAGGTTCCAGGGTCTGTGTGATAGCACTCCTGGCTTTGGGGTCGGTGAAAGTTCCGGGCTTGTGAAATGATACACACCAAAAGTTTCAGCCCACAGTCACAATGATGCTAGCTCAGATACAGGGGTGGGTGGCAAGTGACTACTGAGGGCTCTAAAAACAATATAAGATAAATTTGGGTTTCCAGCTGCAGGAATTCAGATTCCTCTTAATCCTCGAGTTTTAGTCAGCCAATCAGATCATCAGTGTGAATGTGGGATTTGGGGATTGGGGGTGACCTCTGACTGGGAGTCATCCTATAGAGAGGCCATAGGGCTGATTTCTAACTTAGAAAACAGGACTCACATTGAATCAAGAGGCACCAGCAAGTAGATGTTTTCAGATGCTTAGCTTGAGACAGTTGGGGACATGTGTAGGGTCAACGAGAAGGTAAAGGGATGAGTCTAAACCAGTGAGGCATGGGGTGATCATACTGATAAAGAACACAGGGTAGACACACGTGTCACCGAGATGGTGTTTTCATCTACCTGACATGGGCTGAGAAGTGCTGAGATCAGGCAAGTACCAAGGCTGTGAGGCAGGGTGGGTGGCAATAGTTCCCACTGGTGACCAGACCTACATAGATGCTGTGTGCCCTGCAGTATTGTATCAAAATAATAGTGTGGCTTGGTTGACCAGGGGTGTGGGTTTGCTTGATTATAATTGCATTTTGTAGATCCGAACCTGTTAATCTACTAATTGTCAGAGTTTATCATAATATTTGAGTAGCACTTCTTGGAGGCTCACCCCGCCAGGTCCCTTGGGCTGCTGTTTTTGTGCTTCCTCTTATAGGCTGAGAGTTCTGTTTGAGGGCACCATCTCATTTCTGCAAATAGATCGCTCTCTCCAGGTTCCACCTAAGATCAGAAGAAAGAAGAACCCACAAGGAAAAGCTCAGTTGTCAGTTCAGTACTTCGATTTGCTTGTGTCTCAGAACAATTATACCAGCTTTCAAAATGGCTCACCCACGTCCAGAGAGTAGTGGCCCCCATTGCTGTTTTAGTATGGGAGTGTGCATAGGCACAGTGTAAAGTACCAAGTGAAAATAAAATTTAATAGGATGAATGCTAAGCCAGTAATGTCATTCTAAGAGACATATTTATAGAAAAGCTACTGAGATGCTCAAAAATAAGTACCTTGAATAGGTCAGGAAAAAGTGAGGTGAAAATTGAAAGTGGGAAATAATTTTAGCATTTCTAAAGGTGATAGTTAAACGATACATCAATAAATTACCATGGAGACCCCAAGAGACTTGGGCACAGATATTTCCAGGAGACAGGACAGCCATCTGAAAAAAAAATATAGAAAATTCTCTAGCCCATAGCTTTTCTCTCTGTGATGACATTTCCTGTGAAGGATACACTCAGAGCACTGTTTTCTGTGAGGATTTGAACCTTTTATTTAAGTGTGAATTGTATTTCCAAGAGAACATAACCAAGTCGTCTCCAGCTTGACTGGAAGGATACTTGACTCTAACCATGTAAAGAGAGGCTTGACTCCATCTCTAGAAGGAGATCTTTAATGCTATGCTAATCTGCACAGTCACCTTCTCATTCTAGTCTTTTGTTTCCTTCAAACACCCCCAATGGAGCTGCAACAGAAATGTTCTCCTCAGCAAGACACAGTCCTTAAATAAAAAATAGGGAATCCATTAGGTCAATAATTGAGGGCATTTTGCAAGGTTCTGTGTAAGATATTAATACAAACTATCCTCACCAAATCCCCCCAGGGGGAAGCTTACTCACTGCCATAGTTGAAGTTCTATAGACCTGACTTACTGGTAGTTGCTAGATTGTATTGATGGTTTGCAGAATATATGGTGGACGTAGGTTCCTTGAAGTAGCTGTATGCTGGCCTCTAGATAGGACCCTTTGCACCTTTGGTGGGAGAAATAGTCAAACACGTCCTGGCCCTTAGCACGAGAGGCTCTCATGACTGGTTTTGCAAACTAATTAATGAATACTATCTCTCAACTGATAGCTACTGCATTGCTGACATTTGAGACAATGTCTGTAAACTCATTATAGGTCTGACGCATTTGCACTCTCACTGCTCAATGCTGCGATGCTTTGAGAAAAGGGATCTAACTGTGTGCTTTCTTCTAGGATTGTAAACAGGTTCCTTGTACATCATTGGGTGTTTTAACATTCAGTTAGGAGCAAAAATATTAAAATAACTTAGGCTGGTTTAAGTAAGTATTCTAGGGGTTGCAAATGATCTTGCTTGCCTTGTTCATAGCCAGAAGCATAGATTAAACCTAAATGCAATCTTGTGTCTTAGCCTTTGCAATGGCTGATGGCTGGAAATGCTGGGAAGTGGTATCTGCTGCCTGGGATCCTTGCCTGAGCAGCACCTGTGCACAGCCATGTGCCCCTTTCATCCTGGATTTTATAACAAAATATTCGAGGAACTGAGAATCTCTTTGAAACTTTTTATACAATGTCTGGATGCAGGAAAAGAGACAGCTCTTTCCTCTGTTAAAGCGCGCAGCCTACCATGTTCTCTAAGGGGTATTCAGTGGCTGATTTATTTCCTTCTCCTCAGAAATCGAGAAGGGAGGCTGCGGGGACCCTGGCATCCCAGCCTACGGGAAGCGGACTGGCAGCAGCTTCTTGCATGGAGACACGCTCACCTTTGAGTGCCAGGCAGCTTTTGAGCTGGTAGGAGAGAGAGTGATTACGTGCCAGAGAAACAACCAGTGGTCGGGCAACAAGCCAAGCTGTGTGTGTGAGTACTACCTGTGGAGTTTGTGTACGTGATGGAGGAAGGGATGTGTGCTAGAGAGGTGGCCTTGGTGGAGCTCAGGGCTTCCTGTTTTCTTACCTTACCGCAAATACCTTGATTCTGTAGGCTTGATAAGAAATAGCTGACCCTCTCCCCCCTTTTTTATGAAAGGATAAGACATCTACAACCATCTCCACCAATAACTCACATGGACTTGATTACCATTCATAGTACCTGGACATGAGTTAGTTGTACGAGCCAAATGATGGTGGCCATGTATAATTCAGTTATACAATCAAGCATAATGGTTTCGGCCATCAAATGTTAGGTATCACATCCACAAAAGAATTTTTTAAAAATGTTTTCACTTATAAATAAATATAGCAGCAGTGTTTTTTAGGCAATCTGATAGAATTATTTTTAAAATACATTTATACTCAAGGATTGATAGTTCTAGCTGCTCTTAGAGTTATGAAGGAGAACTCCTGGGCTCCAGCACACAGAGCTCAGAGTAGCTGTATTGTGAGCTCCTGGCAGTAGGACGGGCGTCCCAAGTTCTCTGCAGCTGAGTTTATATATTGTGCTTTGGCTCTGTGTAGAACTATTTGAAAATATTTCCATGTGCCTGCAGTTTCGTGCTTCTTCAACTTCACGGCGTCCTCTGGGATCATCCTGTCGCCAAACTATCCTGAGGAATATGGCAACAACATGAATTGTGTGTGGTTGATTATATCTGAGCCCGGGAGCCGGATTCACCTCATCTTCAATGATTTCGATGTGGAGCCTCAGTTTGACTTCCTTGCGGTCAAAGATGATGGGATTTCTGACATCACAGTCCTCGGGACTTTCTCTGGCAATGAGGTGCCTGCACAGCTGGCCAGCAGTGGACACATAGTACGCCTGGAGTTTCAGTCCGATCACTCTACCACGGGCAGAGGGTTCAACATCACATACACCAGTGAGTGGTCCACACAAGTACTCATTCCATACCCCACTGAGTTCACATGTATACGAACTAAGAACTCAAGACTGATAGCACAGGACTACAGAAATAGCAACATTGTATATCCTCTTATGAACAAAAAGCATTGCTCTATGTGGCCTGTGCCTGAGATCACTAGAGTAGAATCCTCATAGATTATCTTTCTCTCTCCCCTCTGCCCTGCCCTGCCCTGTCCTTTCCCTTCCCTTCCCTTCCCTTCCCTTCCCTTCCCTTCCCTTCCCTTCCCTTCCCTTTCCTTCCATTTTTCCCTTCCCTTTCTCTCTCTCTCTTTTTCTCTCTCTCTCTCTCTCTCTCTCTCTCTCTTTCACCATTAGTTCACTCATCTACTCATTTATGATTGATTTCCCATGCAGCCATCTATCAATCCATCCATCCATCCATCCATCCATCCATCCATCCATCCATCCACTATTATCTATTCAGCCATCCAGCTATCTGTCCATTGATTCATCTATCCATTCATTTATCCATTCATCTGTCCATCATTTCTAATCCATTTATTGTTTGTTATCTATTCATCTATGTATCAATCTATCCATTCAGTCATTCATTCATCCACCTATTCACCATCCTTTCATCTGTCTATCTATTTCTCTGCCCATTATTCTTCATACCCATCTATGCATACATATATCTTTTGTTGCCTATGGACCCTTCACTACATTCATTTTTCAATTCATTCTTTAGTATCCATTCATCCTTCACTATCTATCAATCTATTCTTTATTATCTATCCCTCTATTCTCTCATTTATCCACAAGTTATTGTATCTACCTGTCCTTCAATCCACTCATTTGTCCATCCATCCAGGAAAACATCTACCTAAAAATTCATTCTCTAAAGAAGGATACAGGGTGGTAAAAACACACTGATGTATCAGATATCAAATCCCAGGGATAAGAATAATGGTACCTGGAGATGCCTTCTTGGGGTCAATCTGGCCGCTAACTTCTGTTTGCTTCAGTTTCCTCTTTTGAAAAACATTTGAAATAATGAAGGAAAATGTGAGCTGATGGAACTAATATCAGTAATTCTGGGTTGTTCAGTGTTTAGAATTTCCCTGCTTATTTTACTTGATGTTAACAGTTAAAGGATATAAGCTTCATATTCTTCATAGTATAAACAAAAGAGACATTTCTAGATGGTAAGATTTCCTCACCAGATCAAATGTCTAGGCTAGAAGCAGGGCTCAAACAGGTCAGAGGCCTTCTGATCTCTCTGCTTACCACCCATATTGTGCTATTCCCCCCTTTTTAGAGCACAGTGAAAGTGAGTTCTCCCTGCAACAGGCTGTGGAGAAGATAGAGGAAAGCCTCTACTCCTTCTTCCCCTCCTTCTCTCTTAACACTGATATATAATTGGTTTCTGGAATGTATCTATGTATGACACTATTATTTTATAAATACAATGTTTCCTTCTTTTTCAGGATGTGAAATTAGTATACAAGTGCCTTTGTTTTACTGATGTTTCTCTTCCCTGATACAGCATTTGGTCAGAACGAGTGTCATGACCCTGGGATCCCTGTGAATGGACGGCGCTTTGGAGACAGGTTTCTGCTGGGAAGTTCTGTGTCCTTCCACTGTGATGATGGCTTTGTGAAGACTCAGGGTTCTGAATCTATCACGTGCATCCTGCAAGATGGAAACGTAGTCTGGAGCTCTACTGTCCCTCGCTGTGAAGGTGAGCCTGTGACCCAGTCCTTCAGAGACCAACAGACTCAAGAGAACCTTCCCAGGCTCCCTTAACAAAGACCCAAAAAGTGGCTCAAATGGGAGAATTCTTTTTTTCCAAGGTTGTAACCTGGATGTCTAAGACCAGGGCTTTGGTGAAGGTGGGTCCTTTTGGAAGGTATAAGAAGGAGTATTGGGCCTCCCAGCCCAGGATCCTGTGGCTACTAATGTTCTGAGGAACCCTTGGCTTGCAAACCATTATAGCTTATGGCTTTACACCCACCCGCTGTTTTTCTATGTGTCTGTTTTTCGGTTCATTTCCTTGATAAGCCACATTCATACATGACCAGAGCATCTCTTCTTTTTACATTTTACCTAGCTTCTAACAATGCTAGCTCCAAATATGAGCGAATTCCAGGTCCTACGGACAAGGGGATTGAGCAGATCAGTGGTATGATGTTAATTGATTTTTTGGGATTTATTATCACAGCTTACAGAAATATGAGCTAATTTTCTTCTTGCTATTTCTTCATTACCTATGTAATGAAGCTAGCGGGGAACAGTGATAAGGACAAAGACACAGACTGTGAATATTGATTGTTTTCAGAATGTCTTGTCTCAGAATATGCTAACTTCTTTGTCGTTACATTCCTCTACTCACAACGAGCTAAGAAATGCTTTTTTAAAAAAACATTTCAAATGTTATTCCCTTTCCTGGTTTCCAGTCCATAAGCCCCCTATCCCATTCCCATCCCCCTTCTTCTATAAGGGTGTTCTCCCTCCCCCAACCACCCCCTTCTTGCCTCCCCACCTTGACATTCCCCTACACTAGGGGTTCTAGCCTTGGCAGAACCAAGGACTTCTCCTCTCATTGATGCCCAACAAGGCCATCCTCTGCTACATATGCAGCTGGAGCCATGGGTCTGTCCATGTGTACTCTTTGGGTAGTGGTTTAGTCCCTGGGAGCTCTGGTTGGTTGGTATCATTGTTCTTATGGGGTTGCAAGCCCTTTCAGCTCCTTCAATCCTGTCTTTAACTTCCCCAATGTGGACTCCATTCTCAGTTCAATTTTGCTGCTAGCATTTGCCTCAGTATTTGTCACGCTCTGGCTGAGCCTTTAAGAAGACAGCTATATTAGGCTCCTGTTAGGATATACTTCTTGGCTTCATCAATATTGTCTAGTTTTGGTGGCTGTACATATATGGGCTGGATTCCCAGGTAGGGCATGCTCTGAATGGCCATTCCTTCATTGTCTGCTCCAAACTTTGTCCCCTTTCTCCTCCTATGAATATTTTTGTTCCCCTTTCTAAGAGGGACTGAAGCATCCGTACTTTGGTCACCCTTCTTCTTGAGCTTCATGTGGTCTGTGGGTTGTATCTTCGGTAATAAGAGCTTTGGGGTTAATATCCACTTATCAGTGAGTGTATACCATGTGTGTTTTTTTGTGATTGGGTTACCTCACTCGATGATGTTTTCTAGTTCCACCATTTGCCTATGAATTTCATGAAATCATTGTTTTTGATAGCTGAGTAGTACTCCATTGTGTAGATGTACCACATTTTCTGTATCCATTCCTCTGTTGTGGGGCATCTGGGTTCTTTCCAGCTTCTTTGAAGGACTATCTTGTGTAAGTAGCAAAGAAATAGAAATTCAACAGCAAAATCAATATGACATGATCGGCAAAGGTTTAAAAGTGTTAATAAGATAGATTATTGGCAAGTCTGTTGGAAACCCCTGGTGTTTCCTGTCTGTGACATCCAGGGGATGATGCCAGAATCCCAGAGTAAATCTAGACAGATCTACAATCCCTTTTGTCTTTTGAGCCATGATCTGTATTTTTAGAATAATATAATAATACCACAAAATAGTCTGGCAATAATAAATAGTGTTTCTGAAGAATGTTATTTGCACAATGCGAGAACAAAGACTTAGAAACAAGGAAAGCTCAAACGGTGTGTCTTGTTTGGGTAATTAACTTGTATCCAAATGCCAGGGCTCTGCTACTGCTGTTAACTTTGTAAGATCAAAATAACATTACTGAAGCCTTATCATGTGAGAGAACAGATCACAGGAAAACACAGGTGCTGAAGAAACCATTTAAAACGTAACCTTGCCTCTTAAATACCACATGAGCATTTATAATGAGTCACGATGTACTATGGCTGAAAACATATAAATAGGTAGAAGCTTATGTTAGCAAAAAGCTCAAATGCGTTAAGAGCTATTTGATAATTAGAGTTATAAGGAACTCTTATCCTTTCCTCTCTCTTTCATGTTTCTCTAATGTTAACATGTTTCTTTGTAATAAGTAAATAGAAAATGGTTATGTAAATTGAAGGTCACTCCCCTATGCAGCTCTGTCAATATGCAGAGCAGAAAGAAGCAAGATATAATGTCGTCTAGTCCTGCCCCAGCCCTGCCTCCATAGTCATTCTCTGATATTTTAGCAGGCAGTGTATCTGGTCAGGGTGGATTTATCTTGCGCTAGTCCCACCTCTAGAGGTATTCCTTTATAAAGTGAAAAATATTGTTTGGGAGCTTTATATATGCATGTAGTACATTTTCATTGAATCCACCCTCATTCCCTTTCCTATAGGTTTATCCCCAACCTACCACTTTTCTGTGTAACTTATGTACTCCTCCTCTTAAGCCTACCAACTCCATTGCCTGTATGTGCATGTATGTAGGGTCTTGTGTTGGAACAAGGGTAGGCTCAAGGCAGAATATGTCTAATCAGGTCCTGGTCTTTGCTTCTTTGTGATCTGGTGAAGTGCAGCACTCTTTTCTAGTTTCTTCAATAAATTGCCCACCACATTGGCAAACTATGGATACCACCCACAGGTATAAGTGGATAACATGAAAGACCAGAAAACAAAATAAAATTCAATACAATAAGAATCTTGATCTACCAAACACATACCATGTAAATTTGCAAGTCAAAAAATGTTGAAGTATGGCAGTTTTTAATACTCTAGAAACATGTAAATTTACCCCTGCAAGCTCCTGATGATACTGGTCTAGCCAAGCAGTTCTGGTGACATTGAAGCATGAGTGATTTATTGACAATGATGCTTAAGATAACAAGGCTCTAGCCTCTGCCCACAATTATCATGTGCCTCCGTGGGCAATAGACTGTATAAGAATGTGTTGTAAGCTGCAAGGTGAGCATTTGCCTGAGGACAAGGAGAGGAAATGAACTGGATCAAGGCAGGGATGAGAAGTCTGGTGAAGGGGAAGCTGTCATTCACATTGAAAGTTGGTGGGGAATTCTCCCTTCTTCGGGAAAAGCCAGGCCCAAGCCCATGAACTGAAATGCAAATTCTAGCTGGGGTTGTTTGACAAACCAAATCTTTAAGAGAGAGGAAGGGGAATAGGTGACAGTCTGGAAGTTCTCCAAGAAACCCAATTACTGTTTGCAAAGGAGTCCTTGGGAGGGCAGGTGAATACTCTGATAAGAGTTGAATAAAGTTCCCAATTGATGAGTGTGCTGAAGTAGAATAAAGCCCAACTTTCAGATGGACATGGATGAGAACAGCGTGTGCTGCCTAAGAGGGATGTGGAAAATACCACAGTCCTTATAGATGTGAGAGCATCTTCACAGATGCTTACAGAATGCACGGCCTCTCACCCCCTTACAGAATATGCTGTCTTTCACCCACTTACAGAATGCACAGTCTCCCATGCCCCTCATAGAATATGCAGCCTCTCACCTCCTTTAAAGAACAGGTAGCCTCTCATTTTCCCTCAGAACAGACAATCTCTCATGTGCCTTTCATAACCGTCCTGTACAAAGAACCCTTCAGTCTTTCAGAACACTCCTGCTCCTTGTGTTTCTCCAGGGTGGACTTTTAAAATAACCCACATTGTCAGCTACAAAGCAAAGGTAAACAAATTGAAACAAAAGTATGCCCCATGGTTTTGCATATCTGAAGTAAAGAACCACAAGTAGTATTAAGAATTAAAAATATATAAAATGGAAAAAAGGCCCTCTAATTTTATTGTGAATCTCGAGAAATCTGTACTCCAGGTCCCAGCCCACCCAGAACCATGCACAGCAGAAAACTTTCAGTTAGGGAGAATGTGGGGCACATACACCCAGATGTGGGAGACTACAGCCAGATGTGAGATTGTACACTGAGATGTGAAGGAGCATACCTAGATATAAGCAAACATAGGAAGGCAGCAAAGAGAATACCTGGTCTTGAGAGAGGACACCCAGATGTACCAGGAGATGCCCAGACTTGAGGCAGCACACCAAAGTCACACTCGAAGTGCGATATTTGAAGGCCTCCAAGGAAGGACTGATAGATAAGAATCTAGAAACTGACAGCTCAGATTAATAAGTTAAGATAAAGACAATAGCAATAGGAGGGGTAAGGTAATAAACGTCAATACTTGAAAACATTCAAGGTGAGCATGAGAGAGTTCCTTGTTGCTGGTGAAGAGGCCCCAGCAATTCTAATGAAGAAACTGTGAATGGGAAATAGCAGGGACAGGTTCACAAGAGAGGAATGTTACCGAACTAACAGTACAACTTCAGACAGATAGGCCGTTACCACAGATCATTCTGCCACATCCCCAGATGCCAGGAACATCACCCTTGTAAACCCTGTGGTCTCTAAGCAGCTTTCTCTGTGCATTACTTCAGCCTCTCCCCTGCACCCTTCACACTGACTCAGTGCACTTGAGAAAGTCCCAGTTATGATGGGGAAAATATTTGTACATAAAAACATGAACTCTAGGATAATAAAGTTAAAATGAAGCAAAATTAAAGTCCTTATGAAATTGACTTTTCTGCAAAAGTATAAACTCTCAATAAGAACCCCAAAAGTAGGATATATCAATAAGAACCCCAAAAGTAGGATATATAAACAAGCTACCCAGGAAAACATTATCTAGGCATTCTTTCAGACCACAAGGATTTCTAATCTTAACTTGCATTTCCCAAATGCCTCTTTCCACATAACGGTCATTTTGTCGCCAAAGTCCTCAAAAGAGCCAGCAGTTTGTTTCGTGAATTAGACAGCACTGGTTGCGATTTGTAACATGCATCCAAAATTATATGCCATCTGCCAGTCATTATAACAATGAGCACACCTCGGCGTGAATTTGCACAGTCACACACCATCTCAGAACATCCCATTTTAGACTTGAGATGGTTTTAAAGGAGATCCGTAGATGCTTGTGTGGGATTATGAATGATGGTCGCTTGACCCTCAGCAGAATGGAGGTGGTTGGAAAGTATCGTCCCTGCAGTTCATTGAACACAGATACCTCACATATATCCAGAGTATTACAGCAGAAAACCAAACTGAGTCTGATAAAAAGAAATAGCCCAGGAAAAAGGTGGGATATACCTGTTGACTTCATCCCTTATGGTTTCCCAAGAAATGAATTTTATGTGAACATTGATTTCTACCAATGACCATAGAATGCCCACCCCTAGTGAGAGGCTGCTGTGTTATGCCTTCCTAGATTTGACTTTTTTCTTGACAGATGTATATGTCCTCTTCCAGCTCCTTGTGGTGGGCATCTGACGGCTTCTAGTGGGGTCATATTACCTCCAGGATGGCCAGGATATTACAAAGATTCTTTAAATTGCGAATGGGTCATTGAAGCCAAACCAGGACATTCCATCAAAATAACATTTGACAGGTAAGATCAAAACCCTTGCTTTGGTACCTAGAGTTCCAGCTACACTTCCTGCGTTAAATAAATAGGACTTACTGCATGAACATCCTTCAGTCCCCAAGAAAGATCACGGACCAAGGACCAGTGCATAAGAACATGCCCATGCTGTTCTCATGTTCCTGCTATCTAGTGGTCACAGTGATGTCTCAGATCTGGTTTGTTCATGGAGAAGCATCCTGGATGCTCACTTTCTTGGTCTACCTAGAGTCCGAATTTGGGACTTGGAACTGGAAGCTTCTATGTGGTATCCTATAGAAGCAGCTTCTCACCCTGTTGGACCCTTCATGAAAGCAGAGAAAAGACTTCTCTAGCTCTGGGCAGGCTACTAGCACCTGGAGGCAGGCAAAAGTTGCAGATTGAGAAGTAGGGTAACTGTAGTAGATTAAGAGCCCCCCCCCCAGTGTCTCTGAGCAACTATAACTGAGACACAGTTATATGGCTTAGCAATCTGGATACATTTTTTTTAATCTGCAAAAGTAAGGATACTGTTTGGACTCCTGCATGAAGAGCTCCATATTGAAATGAATTTTATCTTTGAAATATATATGTATACTTGTACATATATATGTCTATATACATGTATATACATAAATGATGTGAATGTATATAAATGCATATTGCATATATATGTATATTGTGCAAAAACCCTGTACTTGAAAGCTAAGGAGGTGTCTTTGCTTAACAGCTTCAATTTCTTGAGTGGGTTGACAGTTTGTACTCTAAGTTGTAATACTCCTAATTGTTTGTCTAGAGATGTATGACATTTTTCTTTGTTTTCCAGCAACTCAGTATATCAGTACTAGAAAGTCTTAAGCAGGTAGTTGAACAATCATTAATAATTAATTTTTATTCATAATTATCCTTCCTAAAATGGGATAATGGTTTATATTTATTGGTAAGTTACCTTAAATCATTAAAAATAACAGTAAGTGTTCAATATGTGAAATTTGATTTCCTACACATTCTTACACTTCTGTTATTGGGAGAAAAATGAATTAAACACTCCATGGTCCAAGTTACAGGTCAGATTTATATCATTCAGGAAAACTATTAATTTCATGGTCTCATTTGACCAGCAAGTTTCAGTCGCTTGAAGGAAGACTCATGTTAAAGTTTCCTTAGTGTGATATTTTCAATATTGTTTTGGTATTGTGGTAAATTCTATTTGAGTGCCTAATATTCCTGGAAAATTTAGATACTAAACTTAGATGCAGTCGGTGCTTAGCTCCTCAAAGCTGACCTGCACGACACTGCTTTAGTTTGTTCTTAGCTGATATTAAGTCTGTGGAAAAAAGATTTGGATTCTCCACAGATGGGTTGGCCATATGAAGATGCTAGGCTGCCAAGCCATGATAAGCAATGAAAGTTTATAGTTTTCTATGTGTGTTTTCATCAGTCCTTGCTGATGACAGGAAAGATTGTTCTATGAAGATTCAAGATCCAAATGTAAAACTCCGCGCTCACGGAGACCTCTGGAATTTGAACTCCAACATCCGGTCTATCATAGCATCTTTAGAACAGGTGTTAAAAATAATAAAGTCAAAGAAGTCACCACCAGGCCTGTTCTGGTGCAGCCACCTGAGACAGACTGTTTGAATTCCTCTTTGTAGAAGAACAGAGCCGTGAGTGGCAATGTAGTGTGTTCAGAAAACATAACATTATGGTGCCTTTGCAGTGCGGGACGCACATCGACGATGGACAGGGCGGTGTTGTTAAATGAGGCTCGGCATCCTTTTGCTGTGGTGGAGATGGGCAAATGAACTGAGCCAGTTCCCTGGTTCCCTTCTCTTCCTAGCAATGTTCTGAGCCCAGTTCGGGAATGGTGGCCCAGCTTCAGAGACACGTTTGGCTCAGTTACAGAGTGAGTCAGAGTCAGGCGATGCTGAGAGAGTCCCTAAGAGCCCTAAGAGCTGCTTGGAAACCGAGTTAGCTCTTGGAGGATGAGATGGGTCTGTTTAAGAAATTATCTCCGTGCCCAGAATGGTGCCATTACTGCACCGAGGGGATCTGGGTGCCTCGGCTTTATATAAATATAATTGCAGGCTGAATTCACTGGAAGTAAAGCAGAGTTAAACACTATCTGGAAGCTGTTCTGGCTTTCCCAAATCGTCATGGCATCACTGAGTTTGTGAAGTAGCAGCTTGCTCAGCGTTGGTCCCTCAGGGGTTGGTGTGAATAAAAAAAGCACAGTGTGGTTTTTTTTTTTTTTCAGGAAAAATATTTAAATATCATGTGCTGTGAAAGTCCCTCTTTCCTAAAGGGAGCATTCCTCATCAGCATGTCTACTTCATGATGTCTATAATATGTTAAAACAGAGGATTATAAAAATAGTGCAAAATGCCTAATGAGAGATTGTTTCATTACTGAAGGTTTTACTGTATTACTATATCACTTGTCTCTCTTAATCTGTCACCTACCTGCCTATTATACATCTATCTACCACCTATCATTTATTATCTATTGATCATCTATGTATTTGTCATCTAGTTACCTGAATCACCTTTATTATATTTAATGTATGTAATATACATTATTTGTTTATCATTTATCATCTACATAACATCTAGACATCATCCATCTATCTGTCTGCTATTAAGGAAACTTATATAGTTCACAATATTTTTCTCTCAGAAGGTAATGACTTTCTTTATAACCTCATGCTTTACAGATAGAAATTAGATATGTTAAAACATTCACAATGTGCTTCTAGCAAACAGAATATTGTAATGCATATATATTTCCATCACCTTATCCACTTGAAGTTTTTATTAAGTGTGACACATTTGGAGAGGTGTGAACGCTGAAATGACTCTGCATGGCTTTTCCCTAGGTTCCAGACGGAAGTCAATTACGATACTCTGGAAGTCCGGGATGGGCCAACCAGCTCGTCCCCACTGATCGGGGAGTACCATGGCACCCAGGCACCACAGTTCCTCATCAGCACAGGGAACTACATGTACCTGCTGTTTACCACTGACAGCAGCCGCGCTAGTGTTGGCTTCCTCATCCACTATGAGAGTAAGTGAACCATGGCACCCAGGGCAGGGTACTGTACCACAGGTGACAAGGGTGAACGTGCTTGCCTTCAAATGTGAAGACAAATAGGATGATTCCAAGGACAATCCTACTGTCAATCAGTTTCAACTTGTCTCCTACAGAATGTTCTGGAAGGTGGGAGATTGCCTTAGGTTCCCTATTAGATATCGATTGCCTGTTACAAGGAAAAATGATATAATCATTAAATGATGAATTGTAGTCTGTTAGTACACACTGTATAATATATTCTATTATAGTGTTATTTTATGATTATGGTGTGTGTGTGTGTGTGTGTGTGTGTGTGTGTGTGTGTGTTAGAACAGATTCAGATTGGTTGGGCATTTTCCTGAAGCAGTTTCATGAGTGTTGAGTGGTGTCCTTTGCCAGGGTGCTGTTCAGAACACTGTGGTCTGTGAGCTCATGTGAGTGGGTTTTCCAGGGTGGTGACCATTAGATCAGAGGTGGCCAGGAATTAAACCCCAGCTGTGCCTAGCGAATGCCAAGGAATTGCAGTGAACAGTTAACGGTCAGTAGGCTGTGGTGGATCCAGTGGGCTGTTTCCCTTCCAGCCTGGTTTTGTGATTCAGCTGCTGAAGCTGTGAAGGTGATGCTGTGCTGGATCATGTTATAGCCATATTTATATAAATGTACTTTGGGTATTTACCAGAGGGCTTCCTCATAGGAGTGGGATTTTAACAAGTGTCAACTAAAACCCAGACCCAAACAAAACTGCCATAGCCCCCATTGAAAGTCCTTCACAGGGAAACCGAGTGAGGAGGGAGGCTGGCAGGTACTAGCTGCAGCCCCAACAGAGCAATGGCTGTGTGGGGCAGGATATTTAAAGATATTATTATTTTGAGGGTTTTATCAAAAATAAATTGCTTACATTTTAATGATAGCTATATATGACACATATACACCATTCTATAAATGCACAAATGGGGTGTTTGCATCCTCTTTAATCTATCCCTGCTCCCTCTCCTTTTCCACCATAGACTCTGCTAACCTCTGCCCAGACCTCTGCTACACGGCCATAGCAGTGTTTTGAATGCATTTCCCTGTGTTTTACAAATATGAACATTTGGACATGTATGGCTTGGAATATTTTTCATAAAAATGATGGTTATAAGTTCTAACTTTGGTACCCTAAAGATTGCCAATTAATTTAAACTTAGTTGTGCTATATACGTACCTGCATATATATATGTGTGTGCGTGTACATATCGCTTCATTCAATCATGCATTCATGCATACATCCATACATACATTCATACATACATACATATATGCTAACCCATCTGAGAAGATGGCTCAGTGGTTAAGAGAACTTCCTGCTCTTACAGTTCCTAACTCTACCTCTGACTGTTAATAGCTGTCAGTAACTCGAGCTACAGAGTGTCTGACATACCTTAGTTTCAAACTCTGTGTATCCCATATGTATGGCAAATATACACACACACATAATACATTTACATATATTTATACATATATATAAATCAAATAAAATTTAAGAGTTAAGACATTTGTTCTCTTGTATCCTTTTGTGTTTGATTATATGTTCTTGGAGGAAAGATGTACATGTAGACACCTTAGTTACCCAAATCTGTGATTGACAGCTGACACAAAGCAAGACTTACATCAAAACACTTGGGAATCTTAACGATGCATTGATGACTACAGAATAGTCACCTGCCTGCAATCATCAAGTCACATGCTGTGCTGTCACCTCTTCACAAAGGCCACATGCTGAAAAGAAGTATCTTTGCATCATATTTAGGTCAAATATTGGCCCTTGTATGTTTCAGCTGAGAAACGGAACAGAATTAAAATCCATCATTCCTCTCAAAAACTATCCATTGATCTGTCCTTTGTTTGTGATGTGGGGTTGAGGCCAGGGTGGGTGAGGTACAGTGATAGTGTAGAGTGGATGCTGCTGTGAGTGCACATCAAGCCTCATCAGCACCAACATCAGTTCATTCTTGCAGGTCTGGCCCTATTGCTCTCTGTGCCATCCAGTGTGTGCTTTCCCACCTCCTGGTTTTGTGAGAATTCCTGGACCAGCCCTGCTTTAGGCCACTTGAAGATAAAATCCATGACTGTAATTCTACCAAATAACAAACATGCTCATGCATGCACAAGCACATGGGCACACATATACTCATGTAAACACATGCACACACATGGGCACATATGCCCATGTGCATGTGCACATACACATACACATGCACACCCAAATTATAAACACAATGTATTCATATTTCTGAACTCACATCTGTACTACTGCTTATTGTTATATAAAAATAAACAGCATGAGCTAATTTGTCTTTCGTTATCCAGTATGGTTTTCTAGGTGTTTGTAGACATATTTCAGATGAATGATTAACACGAAATTATGTTTTGCTATTGTTTAACAGTTCTTGTATATTTGAAGCAAATTTTGTATGGAATTGGGTTTCATTATAAATCATGAAATTTCACTAAAAACATTCCTCATAAAACAAATACCCTCATGCTGTAGGAAGCCATTGTTCCTTCGCCATTTCTGCATCAGCAATGTGGGAATATCCTGTTCAAAAATGTTTCCATCGAAAATGGAGAAAATGGATGAGCTTGTGGTGGGGGAAGAATTGGAGAACAGAGAGGGAAGAGGACAGGAGGAGGATGTGCAGAGGGAAGAGGAGAGGAGAGGGTCAGGAAAGGAGAGAGAAAATTGAGGAGATGAAGGAAAAGGAAGGTATGGTAAGGGAGGGGAGGAAGGAAAAGGAAGAAAAGAAAGGAGAAGAGTGGAGAGAAAAGAAGAGAAGGGAGAGGAGGGGAGGGGAGGGGAGGTAAGGAGAGGAGGGGGGAGGTGAGGAGAGGAGAGGGGAGGAGAGGAGAGGAGAGGAGAGGAGAGGAGAGGAAAGGAAAGGAAAGGAAAGGAAAGGAAAGGAAAGGAAAGGAAAGGAAAGGAAAGGAAAGGAAAGGAAAGGAAAGGAAAGGAAAGGAAAGATTTTTTTCTTTTGGACCTCTATAAGTTCACAAATTTCCCAGACTGCCCTGAGCTTATTCATTTGCTTACTTGCTAACTCCAAGAGCTCTCTCAGAATGAAAACACTCCATCCATCCAGTGAAAGGGAAAGCACATAGGGTGAACCCAACAGAGATGAGAGTATGGTGGGCATACTCCATCAGAGAATATAGAGGACTCGGGAGGTTCTCCATGTGGTAGAGTCTACAGGTATGGTTGAAGGAATCACTGAAGGGATGGTCAAGCTCCTTTTCCACTTGTGTGCCTTTGGGCTGGACAGAGTTGATACAAAGACTAAGAGGCCACAGGGGTAGGCAGAATGGGCCTGATGCTAGAAAATTACTGTGGATAACAGTATAGTCCTGATGAAATGCCCAGGGTATGAGACCAGGATGGTCTTAGCCTGCGGTAACTCCCACTGTGAGTGAAACACCCACAGAAGATAGCATGGATGATTATGACTTGCAGGAAATATGCACCAAGGGTGCTGACAAGCCTTGGGAAGGGCTTAATACTCACTGTCCTTCAGCAGCTCATCTCTGTGGCCTGCCAGTTCTATCATGTTTGAGTCGCAGTCTTCTGTACTAGCTACTAGCGGGAACACATTATTAGTGTTTAAACCATTACCCTGGGTTATATGAATCGCTAGTTTAGTCACTTGATGGAAAACCTATCTTTGCTAGTCACCTAGCTCCACTAAAGTCCAATGGGTCAGCCCTAGGACCCAGGAGGACCCCATGTTGGAGCCATGCCAGTCTGAATGCCAGAACATTTTATGATCACAGTCCATGTCTGAGCTTACTGCCTACGGGGAAAACTGTAATGGAGTTTTCGCTTCTCTAACTACACAAACATTGTGTCGACTTTCCCTTCCCTGATTCTCATGTTCTTGAATAGATTATTCTAGAAAAAACAAACACAAAGCAGGACGGAAAGCCTCATGACGAGGTGACCTACTTCCTTTTATGCACCAGCTTATCTAGTGGCATAAGCCAATGGCAGATGGCATGGAGGTTTTAAGACTGCAGGTTTTAGACTTATATTCTACACTTAAAACTGTATGATACAGTTTTAGAAAGCCCACCCTCGTGCAGCTTTAAACTGCGTTTCAGATGTGTGCTTACCTGTATGTGTCTGGGTATAGGAGCACTGCAGTGTAGCTGCCAAAACCTAACTGGGATGCAAACTTTAAAAACAAGGAGAGAGGAAAAGGAAAAAGGGCTAGCTTGGTGATCTGTTAACAGTCCATGATTTTACAAAGGTAAAATTCAGACTTCGATGAACTCTTCAAGGTTGTGCCATTCCTCCATGGCCTGGAGAGGAACACATGACTGCCTTTAATTTGAAAACCAAGGTCAAGCATTTGGAGTCAGTGCTTTTCACATGAATGACTATTGGGTATTAAGCGATCAATTCAGTAGTGAAGAGTTCACTTAGATAATCTCCTGGGACTGTGCATATCTGGGAATATATTGTAGCTTATGTCATAGCACCTTTTTTTCCAATTATCCAGAAAGGCCTTTCAGTCTTGTGTTCTGTCTGCAATTGCAGGTGTGACTCTTGAATCTGACTCCTGTCTGGACCCAGGCATCCCTGTAAATGGTCACCGGCATGGCAGTAACTTTGGTATCAGATCTACAGTGACCTTCAGCTGTGACCCTGGGTATACACTCAGTGATGACGAGCCCCTCATCTGTGAGAAGAACCATCAGTGGAACCACGCCTTGCCCAGCTGTGATGGTAGGTGAAGCCCAGGCAGGCAGAGCTAGGCTAGTGCATCACGAAGACATGTAGAGGCAAGAGGACATGGAAACATGGGGGCCACTGTGCAACACACCTGGCATGATCCAAAGTGATCAGAGAATGTGTTCCCTTTAGAAACTGAACTCTTAAAGCACAGCACATTTCAAGGCTTCTCACCAGAATTGTTCTATTAACTGGCATAAGTTTTTATTAACATTGAAAAATCATGGTCTGCTATGCAACATTACAGACAAACATTGAGACGGAGAGAATTCATTTATACACATGTGCTTTTATAAAAGTGGTTATTTATAGAAAGCCTGAAAGACTCTGTGCTCTATTTAAACATTCCAGATGGCCAAGCCTCACTCTCTTCTGACTCTGGTGACCCAGGTCCACATATAGAGTTTCCACAAATCTAGCATATGTTGTCCCACTGACCTCTGACATTTTTCAGAATACTTCTGCTGGGCCTCTAGCTTCACCCCCACCCTACCACCCAGAAAATCTTTCAGACTACCTATGTGCCATTTATCTTTCCTTCTGCTCTTATTCACTCCTGAAAATACAGATAATAGATTACTGTATATCACTGCTTCTCTCAATTTTACTGTAAAAGTTGGGTAAATCCTTTATTTGTGACCACATGGATTTCTTTACTTATGAATAAGCCCCATTGTAACATTATTTCTTTAGAAAAGCATATAGGTACATGGAAAATAAATACTTAAATGTGAGTTATATACACATGTAACCTCAACTTGCCTTCCTGTCCCCAAACTGTAGGTACTCCTTTGAAAATGTTATATGTGTAATAAGCACCGTGGTTCTCTCAAAATGATAGGTACAAATAGCAGGCTCTTGGGAAGGTTGTTTTCAGGACTGTCAAGGACCGGAAATCCTTGACCTTCCACCAGACTCCTGGCTTAACCAGTGCATGGTCCATACAGATAAGAAATGGAACACTCAAGCTATATCACAGTCTTTGAAGGCACATACACAGAAGCAGTGGGAATTCTGGACTCTGGATAGAACTGTGAAGAGGGCTACTTATACACACGTGAGGATGGGCAACTGGGCATTATGACCGTCTTCAGGATCACACATTGTTCACTATGGGCAGAAAGCATCTGCGACAGTGTTCTTTGATGCTGTACATTGTCATATACCCCTAAGGTCACTCTATTTTGTTGCTTGTTTTGTTGAGACAGGATCTCATTGTGTAGCCCATCCAACTCCAGTCCCACAACCTTCCTGCCTCAGCCTCCAGACTACTGGGCCATGTTGTTTGGGATGCAAACTTTTCCACTGAGACTATGAGGAATTGAACTGGGAAGTCTTGGGACTGTGTGGTGACTGATGTATCCTTGCTTATTCAGTACCTTGTCACCACATGGTCAAGGCCCTTGGGTGGATATTAAAATACTGCATTCAAGTGAAAGGCTGTGCTTGACCCATTTGAAGTTGCCATTCTGAGGTGCATTCTTTTCAACAATCACCAGTACTGCGTGTTCTGTGTAAATAAATGTATAGACAGGAAATGACTTAGAAATGTAGGGGGCTCAGCTCTACTAGAATAGCCATATGATCAGTAATTGGCTAAGATGTTACAAGAGGCCAGTTATAAATGGCATTTTCTAGAGACAATAAAGCTGCATTAAACTTAGCCATTTTGTCTATTGTCTTCCAAGTCAAATTTATGCAAATTTGAAATCTGATTCATCCAAGGGGATCCCTAATGTGATTTGATATGCTACATTGTAGCACCTTTCTTTCCAGGACTAAAAAGCCTACAATGAAAGGTTATTAATAAATCTTCACATTTCAAGGGAGTTTAGAGTTCAGAATGAGAGTTTTATTTAGTCATGGTTGTTTACCCTGAGCTCTGAAAATCTCCTTGCCCTTTCTAATCTCACACAATCTCTTAAATCTCTCAGGTTTTTATTGCAATAAACCATACATCAATAGGAAATATAAACCTCTAAAAATTCATAGTTCTCAGCAAGGGAACATATATTAGAATTAATTATAATACTTTTATCTCACCTAAAAACAGATAAACCTTTCCTTTCTCTTTTCCAAGTACTACATTTGTTCCTTTTTGATGCCATGGTTAGCACACTACAATTTTAAAGGAATAAATTGAGCATTGGAGGCACTGTCTTCCTTCTATTTGGTAAAGGACAAATGCACAGATCATCTTAGAGATGTCGTTATTGAATATTTTTACAAACTGTTTATTCTTTCTGCAAACCTTTATTGAAAAAACAATTATGTTCATTGCCTCCTAACAGTTAACATAGCATAACATTCTACATAGTTTTACACTCACACACAGGAGCAAGTGAAGAAAGAAAAATGACTAGGAATGTGGAATGAAAAAATAATTAATACGACTTACAATGTGCAGTCCTCAGAGGCCTGGGAGGCATCTTTCAAAGTCTAGCTTCCTGAAGAGACTTGATTCTGGAGAAATAATTTGATTTGAGGCAAAAAAAATAAAAGAGAGAACAGAAAGATGTGGGACTGGGGTGAACACTGGTTGCTGAGAGTGGAGGAATGAAACACAGGTTGAAGTGTTTAACACTAGCGTCTGGGAATGGTCAGAACACAGAGTAATTAACTCAGCATCCCACAGCCAAAGTCCTTCATATTTGATAGTGGAAACAATTGTGGCTGTGTCTTAGGAGTTCTTGCCTTCTAAATGTGGGCCACCCTAATTTAACACTGCCTTAAACTACAGGGCATCTGTTCAATATTTCTTTTTAGAATATGAGTCTAATATAAATAAATAAGTAAATAAGGAGACATCGTCAGTGACTTCTGTTAACCATAGAAAGGCCATGAGTCATCCTGCAGTGGAGAGAAACTGAGGTACAGCTCTGCTTATTTAGTATCATACTCACAACATCACACACACACACATAAACACACACACCCATATACACACACATACATACATACACAAACACATATCTACATATTACTGAAAAGGAGAAAAGCAAGAAAGAAACGAAGCACATAATTTGTGTTTCATGTAGACTTTTTTGAAAGAAGATATGAGTACAAGTATAAGGGTTCAGTTAGATCGAAAGACCAAAATATACCAGCTAAAAGCATGAAGAGCAGGGCAAGTTCTGTGGCTTGGTGGTACAGCACAGGTCTAGCACATGTAAGTCCCTAGAGGCCTCTGTAGCATCACATACAAGGCAAGCTGAGCTGGGCATTGGCAGAAGTACCACATATAAGGCGTGACATTGAAGGTATAGGACAGAACAAAGACACAAAGCATGCTCCTGGAGTAGGTGGAGGGAAATAACTCAAGGAAGAGGCTGTGTGGATTTGAGGCTCTTCAGCTCCTGTGCGTACTACAGGCTAACTAACATGGAAACAGCATAATTTATAGCACGTCATTCTTCCCTCTCTTGTAAGCTTGTCTCATATAAAAGGACTCTAGCCTGAAGTATAGGCCCCATAGGTCAACTCCTACCATCTCCAGTGAAGGTAAATACTTAGCCTTAAACTTGTTAAGTCCCATGTCTTGAATCCAAGAAATGAAAATTGAAACTACAGTCTTCAATGTAATATTAGACATCTCTAACATCACAATCTTAGAGAAGACTTGGGTGGAGAAAGGAGGTGATGATTACAGCAAAGAATAACAGCAACATCCATGGGGTGGGGGTGGTCTGTGAGGTTTGCTGGAAGATGTGCATTACCCTCATGCTGGGACAAACAGAACAAAGAAATGACATCAGACCACATACCACTGAGCAATGCAGGAAGGATGAGCCCCACCTTAGTCCTACCAGCATCCCCTCACTTATGGGCATCTACCTTGAGTTAGGGACATTGGCTTGCCTTCCTTTTTCCATCTCAAGAGCATATTGTAGACGAAACATCTGGGCTGCTTTTGAGATCTGAAGGCTACTTGATATGGACTTGCAGAATAATTCTCACTTAGTTATCAATATTTGATCTTGGCTTTTCCTACTAGATTATAATTCCTAGATGTCAACGACTTCTTTGAGTGTTTATTTTGTATGCTCAAGAGCATGAAGAGTGTTAGTAAGACAGGGGTTAAGCTCTCAGTAATGATTTGCCAGGGAGCCTGAGAACTAACCAGAGGCCAGTACCAACTGATCATTGGTGGGACCTTACCTCAATACACCTGGGGAAAATGCCAACTTGCCCAACTCACCTTGCCCCCGTGCCCTTTTTTATTTTCTACATATTTTAGTCATCTTTCCAAGGGGCTTTTTGATAAAACTTATCTGTGTCCTGGATGGTGGGTAGATATTAGAAATACAAATGTCAAACTCACAGAGTAGCAAGCCTCAAGGAAATTAGAAGTAAGTTTTTACTGTAGCTTTTATAAGTATCCTGAAAGGCTCTAGAGTGCATGAAGAAATAGGTTCATGTAATTCAAATTCTATGTGGTTAAATTGGTGGCTCTGCCGAGGGAAGAGAGACATGGCCATCTATGAATAGTCAAATCCTGTAGGGATCCTGCAGGGAAAGTCTAGGTTTTATCTTATTCTCTTCTCTCTTTAGAATTAGCTGAGAATTTCATCCCATTCTATGTATATAAAATTCCCTTTTCTTTAAGCCTGTGGGCTTTGTGCAGGTATTTTTATTTAGAACATTGATAGTGGGAGGCTCAGAAAGTTCCGTGTATTCATCAGGGGATCAAGATTGACAGACGTCCACCTGACCTTAAAATTTCACCCTGTGTGGTCCAATTGGAAATACCCTGTGGCTCATTAGCACTCTTGGCTTTCTTAGCAGGAGGCAAAGTCACTGAAGAGCACCAGGGAGGCAGAGGCCTGCAGACCTCTGGTGATTACTGGCCCACTGGCTGAGGGAGTCACTACACTCTAGGCCCAGTAAAGAACTGCATCTCCATTCCCTAAGCAATGTCACTGAAGCATGACCTCTGACTTCCACATGAATACACATTTGCATACACACATTAGCCCGCACCCACAGAATGAACTGTGGATTTTGCGATTATTCAATGTAGTCGAATGTGAACTCCTTTTTAATGCCTTAAAGAGAATAGGTATGCTTTAGAATGCCTAGTTCCAGAAACACTGAATATACAGCATCTCAGTGTTACATAAAATACTATTTCTTATAGGTAAGTCCTTCATTAAACTTGAGAATTCATTGTGCTGATTTATGCCAGTCCCATAATAAATAAAAATTAACTGTTTACATCTTCTCCAATCAGAACCTAAGGCCTTTGTTTCCCCAGAGTCCTGCATACTCTGCTCCCATCTCTACTGTGCTTCCACAGCTTGGGTGCTGTTTTCTGTTATCTGTTCAAATCCATGGTACTGGTTATTCACCACGGTGCTGTCCTGTTTCTTGGTCAGTGTTTCCCACAGGAAACACTGCTTTCCATCTCCAGTCCTTTGCATGGGTGCTCAATATTATCACACTTCAGAGTTCCAAAGCTAACTCCCATTTTCCTGTGTTCACATATCTGAGTCCCCTTCCTGTGTCATCCTTAGGCTTCTAGATTGCAATCTCCCTACTGCTGTGCCAGTCCTGTGAGAAGAAAGTTATGATAGCTCTACAGTCTGTATTTGTTCCCCCCCCCCTCCAGCTGCCCATAACATCTGGCCATCTGCCTGCTCTTTCTCCCTGCTCCTTACAGAGCAGCCTTGTGATCTGGTTAAGTGCAACATAACCTATGTGCTCAACAGGCAGGGATCTAATGAGTCTCTTTATCGATCTCTGAAAAATACGAGCCTTCTACAATGACTTATGAAGCATAGGGACCCCTTTGAACAGTAGACTGCTCCGAAGACCTTCTCACCTTCCCTTGGTGCCATGCAGGTCTCTTCTGCAGACAAGCCTATACTAGTTGAGGGTCCCTTTTCCTTTCTCCATTCTTGCCACTTCAGGTCTGACATGATGCCTTGCAGCTCATGCTCTCTGGGGGTCCTTTCTCCTAGCTGCTCTGACAACCCATGTCAGTGCCTTGGCCTCAGCTCCCTTCCCCTGTGCTTGGTTCCATGTACAGGTATCTGTTTTCTTCCAAGATCTGTCATCGGAGTTGGAACGGTGATGGTCCTTGCGTTGCCGTGTGGCATCATTCCGTTACAGTTTTGTCTCATTTGCCATAAGGTTATCTTCCTTGGTTCCAAGGACAGTGTCTACCTGCAGGTTCTCAAAAATTCCTTGTTAGCCAAGTTGACTTCAAATTTATGGTTAATGTTCTAGCTTTCATCGTGAAGTATAGAGCCAATGGAACAATAAGATGGGAAAATCTAATGAGAACCTATTAAAATACTGTAGAAACGATCTTCAAGCATTTATGTTGGATTGGTTTTTCATGTGGCCATTCTTCTTAAGTATGCATTGTGGTGTGTTACACCCCCTTCAAATATTGATCAGAGAGCAGGAGGAAGTAAAACGTGTGTTTCATAAGTTATTCAGCAATCATGCAAATGTTAATTGTGAAAGTGTTTTCATAAAACAATTTTTAATTAGCCTACTGAGAAGAAGTTGTTCTAGAAATGAGTTAGGGAATGATGGTTCATTCTAGTTCAAAGGAGATGTTTCAAACTAGATGACCTATCTAGTTTGATAAAGGAAATATAAGCTCAAGTTCAGGCTATCCACATCTGCCAGACAACACAGATACCCCTCAAAGAACAGGGTGGAGAGCCATACAGACTTAGTGTTAAGCTTTGTTATACAGTGCAAGTTGCCCTCCCTTGTGGCTCAACTCTTTCTCTAGCACACAGGAAACCTGGGAAATTTGCAGACACAGGGTGGGAACACAGAGTAGTATGAACTGCTGAGTGTCACAATGTCTCAAAGTAGTAAGTGGGTGTATTACCCAGGGCTATACAGAAACAGAATCAGAATGAAGTCTACACACACACACACACACACACACACACACACACACACTCACACACTCACACACGCACATGCATACACACACACACTCACATGCACATGCATACACACACATACAGAGAGGAGAAAGGGAGGGTGGGAGGGAGGGAGGGAGGGAGAGAGAGAGAGAGAGAGAGAGAGAGAGAGAGAGAGAGAGAGAGTGAGAAATTTATTATGAAAATTTTTCATGTAGTAATGAGACCATAAGATGTCCATTTACAATTTAGTAATTACAAACATCTGAAAATAAGAGGTCAGTTCTCATCATAGGGCAATATAAAAGACCAAAGGCCAGAAGCTTCATAGGGATGATTAAGCTAGTAGGTGGAGGAGCTGTTGTTTGAACTATAACACAGGAGCGACAGTTCCCAAAGTCTCCTCTTGTGATAAACTGCAGGCTTTTTCTCTCTGTGCCTGGCTCACTTCCAACTATCACATTCCCCAGGTACACCCTGGCTATTGCATATAACAGCACCACCCTATTCTCTTCATGCCAAATGACTCCCAGTATGTGCAGATAGCATGTTGTCTTTGTTTATACATCTATCCATTGTTGTTTCTGTATGCTGGCTATCAGGAGGGTTTCTACAGTGTTCCGGATTGGGAGGACCTCCTTGATGCAGATTTCCTTCCCAAGCCTTGATGACTGTGTCGGGTGGACATTATTCAGCTCTTTTTTGGAGCATCTTCATGTTGCTTTCCATGTGAACTGAGCAAGTTTATTTTCCTAGCACTGGGTCGTGGTTTTATTTCTGTTTGCTGGGATAAATATCTCGACAGAAAGCTATTGATGAGAGAATGGGAATACTTCAGGTGACAGCAGTGACAGTACAGGGCCAGGAATTTGAAGCAAGTGGTCAAATGCATAGTCTAGAGGAGAGAGTTGAAAGCACATATGGTTACTACCCAGTAGCTTGTTCTACTCTATTAGACAAACTAAGAATAGTTTCAGATAAGGCAGTCCTCTGATACATATGTAGCTGAAGCCATGGACCCATCCATGTATATTCTTTGGTTGGTGATTTAGTCCCTGGGAGCTCTGAGGGATCGAGTTAGTTGATGTCGTTGTTCCTATGGGGTTGCAATCTCCTTCAGATCCTTCAGTCCTTCCTCTAACTCTTCCATTGTGGTCCCAGGGCTCAGTCTGATGACTGGCTGTGAGTATCTGCATCTGTCTCAATCATATAGTCAGATGCTGGCAGAGTCAGGGGGAGGGGGATGGCTAGAGGGTTGACGTGGGAATGGGTAGGTGGGTGGCAGAGCACTCTCTTAGAGGCAAAAGGGAGAGGGAATGGAATCTGGGGATTTGCAGAGGGGAGACCAGGAAGGGGTACAACCTTAGAAATGTAAATAAATAAAATAACCAATAAATAAAATTAAGAATAATTGCTTAGACATATCCAGGATCTGAATGATCCCCATTGGGACTCTCTTCCCATTTGATTTTAGAGTATATCAAGTTGACAAAAACTATCAATCACACATAGTGTGAGAGATAATTTACACTGAAAATCAAAGAGGTTACTCTCATAGAAGTACACACAGGACACAACAGGGCCAAAAGCGGCTGAACGTGCACTATGGTAGAGAAAGAGTTATTCTGTACTACTGTGGTACAGGGTGACTGTAACTGACATGAATCAATTGAATGCTTCAAAAAAAAAAAACCAAAACAAAACAGAACAAAAAACAAAACAAAACAAAAAACAAAACAAAACAAAACAAAAAAACAGCATGGGGTATTTTAATTGTTCTCAGAACAAAGAAGCAATGAATGTGTTTGGAGATAGTAATTCCATTGACTTCAACTTTATCATTAAGCATTACACTCAGGAACCTATGTGCCACAATTGTCTGTCAGGTATAGAAGCTCCGTATCTGTCTACAAGTGTGTGTCTACTTACATATGAGTATGGAAGTAGGTGCATGGGTCTGTCTGAAAAGAAAACTGGAAGAGGAAAGAAGTTATTTCTCTCATCAAAAATTATGTCTTTTACACAATTATATGCATATATGTAATATACTTTTATTTTTAAATATTTTTGCACTTATACATATATTTTAATCAAATCCTTATCTCCATTTTAGTCTGTCCAATTCATTCTCTGTCTTCTTTCCACTCTTCCCTCTCAAATTTCATGTGCTTCATTTTTTAAGTACAGCAAATCCACTTACTGCTCCTATCTGTGCATGGTTGTGGGCCATTCATTGGAGCATGGATGGCCTCTCAGGGAATGCATCCCAGAAGAGAATTGACCTTCTTTCTACAGTACTCACCACTTACCAATACCTCCTGATCTAGGGGTGGAACTTCATAATCCCCTTCCCATACAAATTAGGATATAAGCGGGCTGATCTTGTCCTGGTCACATCCACTCAATCCAGCTGCTGTGCCTTCATGTGTGCCGTGTTATTTATAAATCTGTCAAAAATCCCCAAAGCTCCTGTTGTATTGCTATCAACTAGTACTTTCCTGCTCAAAGTCCTATAAATAACTTTATGGTTCTTAAATATTTGAGTTAGTTTGACTATGACATATTGTATTGCAAGAATTTTGAATTCACTGCAGGACTGCTAAGAAGTCCCACCCTGGGGGATAGGAATGACAGCTTAAACATATCCCCAGTTCTCCAGATGTATTGACTGTCCTACTCTCCATTGAGTTAGGTCTTGGGGCTGTGCTGTGATAGAGACAGCTGCTCATGAACTGGCATCTCATAACTGCAAGCAAAACAATGTCTAGGTTTCAAAGTTATCCTCTGTTGGTGCGTATGCAGATTCACTGTCCATCTAGAAGTCCTCCATCCTATCAATCGCTGTGGACTGCTCATGTTTTCTGTTATTTCAGCCCTGTGTGGAGGCTACATCCATGGAAAGAGTGGGACTGTCCTTTCACCAGGATTTCCAGACTTTTATCCAAACTCTCTGAACTGTACATGGACCATTGAAGTCTCTCATGGCAAGGGTAAGACCAAGGGTAGGGTCTTAGCACAAGCAATGCACAACGGAGAGCAGGGCTAGAGAAAAAAGTAAGGATGGGGAGCACGGGCTAGAGGAAACAGTAAGGATGGGAGTACGGCTAGAGGAAGCAGTGAGGAAAGGCCAGGAGAATGCATACATTTTCATGGTTTTCAAGTCCTTAACTTTTATTTTGATAAGAATAAATGCAAACAACATCTTGGTCTCATTGAAGGGTTAAACAGAAGTCATTTTTGTTGTTGTTCTGCATTCAGTAACCTGGCTGTATATGTGCATATAAACTTGGAAATTAGATGTAATGATAAGGAAATGAGCTTTAATTAAGTAAAATGTGACTATTGATTCAATATAAGAAGAGCGGACTTTTTTTTAACTTCTATAATATGTCTGAGAACCACCTGTGCTTCTGTTCTGAGTCTCTAAGGCATTGTCCTTATAATAATTGTCAGATCTTCACTTAATCCAATGGTGTTTTAGCAGCATAGATTCTTTCATCCTTACACAGATAGTAAATGCAAAAGAAGCAAATTAGCATTCTGTGCAGGAAATATACATTATCAATGCTGGGCTTAGCAAGGTACCCTGGGTATGTTCTTATATCTATAACTATATGTTATTTTTAAAGAACCTTTAAAAAACTTTGGTCAGTAGACTTTGCCTTTCAACATATATTGAAACTCTACTTGGTGTTTTATTGACCTAGATGTTACGATGACCTGCATGTTACTGCACCCTAATGGATACGTTTACATTCTTCCACAAGTATATATTTAAACATGGAGAAGTAACTCAGCAGTAAATAGCATAAGAGCACATCCTTGCAGAGGACCTGAGTTCAAATCCAAGCACCCACATCAGTCAGCTCACAACAACCTATGACTCCAATTCCAGAAAGGCCAGACACCTCTGACCTCTGAGGGTACATGCACTCTCAGGCACATATCTACACAGAGACTCCTGAATGCACATATAAATCAAAATAGTAAATCTCTAAGGGAGGAAGGAAGGGAGGAAGGAAGGAAGGAAGGAAGGAAGGAAGGAAGGAAGGAAGGAAGGAAGGAAGGAAGCAAGAAAGATATGGTCTTGAAGTAGGTCAAATAAGCAGATTATTGGTAAAAGAGATTTTTTTGATTAAAAAAATGTAAATCCTTAAAGGAATCCACTTATATATCAGTTTATTTGCTTCAGCAAAGAAACTCAGAGATAGTGCATTATGAGTGATTTCTATGAAGAATGAAGACATCATAAGGTTTACAAAGCTCTAAATTCAAGAGAATTTGCCCTCCTCAGTGTATACTCACACATGATATCTCCAAACTAATACTTCTATAAGTGGGGCATGAAAATGGAGAGGTTTTCTTTGTTTTGTCTCTGGGATGAACACTCCCCCGAGTCTGGTGATCATTCATGAATACAGTCAAGCATTGACATAATTATTGCACTTATCAAACCGTACCTGCATCTACAGATTCCTTTGTGGTTTTGCCTATATAGATAACTACACTAACACCCATATCAACACAGAGAGACATCTCTACACACCTGTGATGGTATCTATGTTGCCCTCATGAACCTCAGTATCATGCCTATGCTGATATTTAGTTAGTTTCTTTATCTCCACCTAGATCTGTGATTATATCAGTAGCTACATACAGCCCCTCTGTACCAACAACCATATCCATATCTGCACCAAAGACCAGGGCAGCGACTGATTAGACAACTATTTGAGCATTTGTTTTTGTTTGACTCTTCTTCTTGAATGTAGAACAGCCCTATCTAATTTCTCTCTGAAAGTTCAAAGTTAGAATCATACAAGATAATTTTAATATTTAACAATTTAAGGTATTTTGATCCAAACCTTTGATGTCTGTAATTATGCCTAGAAGAGATTCCTTTCAGCTGCAGTTAAATCGACTATCCCCGCCCTCATCTCTCAGGAGTGCAGATGAATTTCCACACCTTTCACCTTGAAAGTTCCCACGACTATTTGCTGATCACAGAGGATGGGAGTTTCTCAGAGCCGGTAGCCAGGCTCACTGGGTCGGTCCTGCCTCATACCATTAAGGCTGGCTTGTTTGGAAACTTCACTGCGCAACTCAGGTTCATCTCTGACTTCTCCATCTCCTATGAAGGCTTCAACATTACGTTTGCAGGTAAATTTATTCTTTGTCTTCTTTGTGGTTTCTCTCTTTGGCCATACTCTGTCTCTTTTGTCTCTCCTCTCTCCCCTCTCTCCTCTCCCTCTCCCTCCTCTCTCCCTCTCCCCCTCTCCCTCTCTCTCTGCTCTCTCTCTCTCTCTCTCTCTCTCTCTCTCTCTCTCTCTCTCTCTCTGTGTGTGTGAGAGAGAGAGTGTTTAATGCCCTCTCTGTCCTCAGCAAAATTTTGATCCATAGGGTATAAAGGCTGAGCTTATGATGCTGTCCGGCAAGTAAATTCTCTTCCTTGGAAATTGGTAAACAAAACTCTAAAACTCTGTTTCTTGATAAAGATTTCTTGCTCGCTTCCCCTCAACCATTCTAACAGCTCTGAGCACACCGTGCTCATTGGGATCAATGTACAGGGGCAGCTAACATTGACTCTTGCCTCTCCAATGGAGACTCACACACAAAGGAAGACAGTTCCTTTATCAGAATTATACATGGTGACAATATCCTAACACAGTCAAGAAACTTTGGTTTTTTTAACTGTTTTTTTTTTCTTTAACTGTAGTAGATAGTGATATGTGTGTAGGCTTCCTGGAGCATTTGACACTTTTTACACAGGTGTGACTGCATATTTGTGTTGCTTTTACATAAGTAATCTTGGCACATGTGATAAAAATGCGGATCCAAGTGAAAAAGATAAATCTGATGTTTTAAACAAGGCCCCAAGAGCACTCTTCTTCCATTGTCTACACACCCATTGACAAGGAGTGAGCTCCCACCATTAATGGGAGTGAACAATTACACTTTCTTGTGCTGCCTGCCTGGATGTCCTGACCAAGACCCAGTTTCATTCATTATAGTTCAGAAGTAATTCAGCTTTGTAATACAGTCTCCAATGACCTTAGTTACCTGTGATTTCCTCTGTGCATAAGATCTCAAGTCTAAATGCCAGAAAAATTATCAGAGGCATGTGATAATTGTTATAATATTTGATGATTTATCTATATCCTACATGTAGCAGCCTCCTGCCATCTCCCACCAGCAGCTCTATGTCCCGTTTGTCACCTGGCAGATGCTTTATCACTTGTTGCATGAAGTTGTGTTATCTAACATGGAATCCCTCTCAAAAACAAAAACAAAAATAACAAATTCCTGTTTTTTTTTCTAATTCCAAAGGGCTTTGATTATTTTAATTTGACTCTGTTGATTTTCTTTCCCTGTCTTGTCATAAAAGAGCTTTCAGGACTGGCTCAAACACATGCTTTCTTGGAATTTTACTGTAGTCATA
Organism: Rattus rattus; assembly: GCF_011064425.1. Lineage (NCBI taxonomy): Eukaryota > Metazoa > Chordata > Mammalia > Rodentia > Muridae > Rattus > Rattus rattus. The sequence continues at coordinate 67,712,310 of NC_046166.1, forward strand.
GTAATGATGAAATTGGCCACATTATCAATCAAAGACTTCAGTCTCCTCATGCTAGTGACTAAGACTCTCCTCTGTAGTTTCCTTAGATGATCTGTTAGGGTCATTGTGAGAATTTCTTTCCCCTCTATGTTCTTGTACCCTGATCTATAATGAGTAAAATGGGATACTCTAGAGGACATGGACGTGAGGCCCATAGCTGTCTCCCATGTGCATTACCCAGGGGACTATGCACTTTCTATTCATCTGTCCCTATCTTCTTTTAAGTTCTACTGCTACCTGCACATAGTCAGGTCTTTGGATTTCTGCCTCAGTCCATCTGTGGTGCTGTAACAGAACATCTCAGACTCTGAGGAAGAAGAGAAATTCCATTGTCACAGGTCTGGTTGCTGAATGGTCACAGAGCTGCATTCTGGTATCTGGCATTGCTTCTGAGCTACATCATCACATGGAAGAAGAGAAGAGAGGCTGCTGCCTTGCCTCCTTCTTCCACAGTGTTCAAGTGAACCCTTTCAGGAGAGTAATGCCCAATATCCATGCATCACATAACATTGAGCCAATCATTCAGAACAAAGCAACTACAAACTTCAGAAGTTAAACCTCAACCCAACTGTTCCTTTCAGAGCCCATTTCAGCCATCATGAGTATCATGGCACAGAAAATACTGGTTTTGGTCTTTGGAGCTCTTGTGGGAAATCTAGTTCTAGATGAATTCAGTTTATTAGGCATGGGGTTCGGCAGCTATAAAGGTAACATCATGGCCATCAGACCTGAAGAGATCTTTTTGTTCTCTCTCAGCTCATGGTGCTGGGCAAAGCTGCAGGGTGGCAACTTGAGGGAGAAGTAGAGATGAGCACATTCTTGGTGGGAGGAGCTCCCTACAGCCATTGCACCACTGAACCACAATGCATTTGTGTGGGGGGAGGTCTCACTGCCTTTCACCTCTTAGAACTCCATACTCAGTGGTACTGTCATAATGGCAACTGAATTCCCACAGGACCTCTGAAAGACATAGAAGGACCCACAAAATGTGTATTTTTTTAATTTTTTTCCATCTTTATTAAATTGGGTATTTCTTATTTACATTTCAAATGTTATTCCCTTTCCCGGTTTCCAGACCAAAATCCCCCTAACCCTTTCCCTTCCCCTTTTATATGGGTGTTCCCCTCCCCATCCTCCCCCATTACCTCCCTCCCCCCAAGAATCCCATTCATTGGGGGTCCAGCCTTGGCAGGACCAAGGGCTTCCCCTTCCACTGGTGCCCTTACTAGGCTATTCATTGCTACCTATGTATTTTAATGCTGTTTATTGATTTTCCTCTGCCACTCACATCTAGAGGGGATGATGCTGCTTTCCACTGTTGAGCTGTTAGTCATAGGCATGGAGAAGGGCTCACTCAGTGCTTCATTTCACTTTAACCATTCAGCAAATATTGCAGAGCAGCTTCACTGTAACCTTCCTGAGATATGGCCCTGTGTGACGAGGTGAGCTGCTTCTATGGAAGCCGATTCCCTCACTCCATACATGGCAGGCCCTGGAGCACACAGGTTCCTGCTGACATGAAAAGCAAACAGACAAAAATAAGGAAGATAATATTCCAAATGAAAACCTTCCGTTTGAAAGGAAGATACACTATCCAGAGCAATAGATTTCTTTTATGCTGTAAGAATTATAAATGATGGGGCTTGGTGGCTCTACTGGTAGGACGCCTTCCTGATGCTTTAGCTGGCTTTAAATGGCTCTACCAGTAAGAACACATTTTGCTCTTGCACCTGACCTGGGTTCAGTCCTTAACACCAATCTCTTCTGACTTTCATAGGCACCAGGCCCATATAGAGTGCACATACATACACACAAGTCAAACATTCACACATATAAAAGAAAATGAGTGCACACACATCCTAGAAGAAAACCTATGGAGGATGCACACTGCCAGTGTTCATCATAAAATGGTCAATATATAGCAACTCAATTCAGAAGTCATGGCTATGTGCCATCAGTCTTCCAGGGAATTTTTGTAACAATTACTCCTCAGTAAAGCGTCCATTGTGTCTGTTCTGCCTAGTTTTTGTTGTCAGCTTGACAAAGCATAGAGCCACCTGGGAAAGGGGAATCTTAACTGAGGACTTGATTGGAATATAGTGGCCTGTGGGCATGTCCTGGCTGCTAGTTGATGTGGGAAAGCACCTCCTAAGGTAGGATCATCCTTGGGCAAATGGTCCTGGCTGTATAAGAAAACAGACTAAGCAAGCCAGAGAGCGAGTCAGTGAACAGTATTCCTACATTTGAGTTCCTACCCGGACTTTCCTCTGTAAAGCATTGTTACCAGGAAGTACGAGCCAAACAAACGTTTTCCTGCTGTATGTTGCTTTTAGTCAGTGTCTAATCACAGCAACAGAAAGGGAAACAGAGCAGTTCTTCATACCATTTCCCATCTCCAGACTCCAGGAACATTCACCTGGCCTGTGACCTGGCGCTGACATGACTGTCTGGGACATGGAAGGAAGGTTTCAGATGGAGCAAGCAGTAAGAGACTAGAGAATAGGCATCTGCTCTCCCTCATTGTGCTCCTGACTTAGAGCGTCTTAGCACCTCCAGAGACAAACGGGAGGACCAATGGCAAACCATCACCAACCTGCAGGCAGTTTGATTCCAATCAGCAGCTGAAGGCATGAAGCTGACACAGAAGATCCTCCAGGATGCGATCCTTCTGAAGACATAGTCTCCATGGGCAGCCAGATATCAGACCATGACGCTTTGCTTAAAACTTACTTAGTGCTTACTTAGTGACTTATAGAAATTTCTAGTTGACAAAATATATTCTGTTGTGTATCAATAAAACCCGCTTCATACATTGAGAATAGCTGTGCTGCATACATACCTGTTTGCAGGTGACTTGGCCATGATGAGCTAATGGTTAACATTAGGCTTGGCCCTGCGCTGCCTTCCGCCCTGTGCCTTCATGAAAAGTACATCTAAGGAGAATGCAGAACTGCCTTCAGCAGCTGTAAAGTCAAGGAAATTGATTCCATTCTCTCAACATGACAGAGAGAAATGGTTCATCCCATTTTACCTTATTACACATATAGGTTTGCACTGTAAACTACTGAGACTTATGCTAGAATCCATGGGACAAAAGCAGAATTCATATGACAAAAAAGAGTGAAATGGAAGAAGGGAAAGAGAGGGTGAGGGGTGAAAGGGAACTATGTTTCAGTGTTCTATCTTTGTTTGTGTCAAATATTTTTGCTTGCTTCCCAGGCCCAATACCCTCACCCTGTCTCTTTTGTTTCCAGAATATGACCTAGAACCCTGTGATGACCCTGGAGTCCCTGCCTACAGCCGCAGAATTGGGTTCCAGTTCGGTGTGGGTGACACCCTGGCTTTCACCTGCTTCCAGGGATACCGCTTAGAAGGTGCAACCAAGCTTACCTGCCTGGGTGGGGGACGCCGAGTGTGGAGTGCACCTCTGCCAAGGTGTGTGGGTAGGTGGCCACACGCTTTCATTTCATTCATCCATGGGCAGTGGGTCAGGAGACAGAGAGAGGACTGGGCAGGAATGGCAGAGACTGGAACTGGAATAGACTGGGCTCAGGGGAGCTACCTCACATTTCGAGCTTGACTTATATCATGTACGAACTGTGTATCTGTCAGCTAGAAGGTTGGAAGCTAGAAAAGGGAACCCAGTGACTCTGTCAAGGAAAAAAATAGTTTATGTTAAAAAAAAGAAAGAAAAAGAAAAATGGGGAAAAGGAAAATGCTAGAAGCCATGCTATAGAAACACAAGTTCTACCATTGCTGAGATCAACACTCCCTGTGATGACACAGGCAGTTCAGAGGAGTGACTTTGTTGTCCCTGGGAGCCCTTCCTTGTGGGTTTGTTGTGTGATCTAGAAAAGAAGCATCAGTGGTGTTTCAGCTCAGAGTTATCTGTGAGGAGGAGACAGCTTTTCTGCTGTGAGGTGTAGCACAGTTCAGTTTATTTGCAAGGAGTTTCTGAGGACATAGATCTATCAGTGCAGAAGTTCAGAACAGTGGTGCCATTCTCCTGTTGGGCACTGTGCTAGTCGGAGGGACTGGGGGAGCAGAGCCACCATTACCACCTTTGTTTTAACACGAGACTTCTGTGAATCCTGAAGGCCTGGTCTGTTATTCCTGAGACAGAGACTGACAGCTGTCACTCAATCACAACACTCAGCAAATCAACAGAGGTCTGTTCATGACCACACATCCTAAAATGGAAACCATGTGAGAGATTGGCCATGTTTTCCCTAAGACTACTGTGTTTACAGAAGTGTATGAAAGGGTCATTCCAAAGGCCCTGGCCACAAAACAGAGGCAGGCTTAGTATCCCTAAGAGAGACAGGTCATGAACCAGAAGCAGGCTTGGGATCCCTGAGAAAGACTAAATAACAAGAAATTCTCAGAAGGTTAGCAGGATATGCCTATATTTCTCCACAGCTCTGCGTTTCTTTTATTCTAGGCATGACTTAGTACTTGTTTGGAGTCCAAAAGTCAATGCTGGACTTTGCCTCCTCATGAGTCTCAGAGGATCAAGACTCAACTGTAGATGAAATTAAGTCATCATCAAAAGTGTTTTTCTTCCTCCTCTTTCTCTTCTTCCCTGCATTCTCATCCTGTGTTGAAAACAGAGCTCAAAGTTCCAAAGACTATCTAGACACTGCTCTGTTTATGTTCTGAGAATTTCTCAGACTTCCCTAGGATGGAATCTCCATGTTTAAACACTTTCACAATTACAGTTTGAGTTTTCTGGGGAAACCCACTTAAATGAAATCAAGCAGTTGGTCCAGAGATTGTGACATTGACTTCTTATGCTGTTTTACTTGAATTCATCATTACAACTCTGGTTTTCTTGATAAACATGATTTTGCACTGTTGTCTTACATGAGAAACAATTTACTGAGTTTTGCCTGGAGGGTACTGTGAGCTTTGCCTGTCTTGATTTATTTACTTGGTGCTGTGTCTAGACAGTAAGCATGGTATTACCAGCTCTATCTCAGAGTTACAACCTAAACAGAATCTTGTCAGGAAATCTCATAGCTTGTAGAATGCCAAGCAGCAGATGCCTTTGGCTTTTACCCACCTACATCTCTAGGGAGAGCCCACACAGGGCTTACATTGGCCTCCCCTCTTTTCAGCCTTTTGTACTTCGCCAGCTGCTGACTGTATTTCTTTCCAGCACAACAGGTTGCAAGACACCTGTGTGAAAGAGTCATAAGCTGCACTGAATCCAGCAGACCTAAGGCAGACCTTGCACCACCTTGGTGTCTGCAGTTGCCCACACTCCTAGGCTTCCGGTTCCTATGACTTTGCCCAACTATGCAACTTATAATCAGCTCTGACTCTGGGAGCTTTGCTGTTCCTACACTGAGGATCCTGGGTCCCGATTGACCCCTCAAGACTATGGAAAGAAATCATCTACTCTGGGAAACTCACATGCTTCTTCATAGAAACCTAAGTCAATTCTGATCTCACTCAAAAGGAACCTTCTCTACTATATTAAAATTATGATTATTATCATTATCATCATTACTATTATTTTACATATTCACTTTACATCCTGCTCACTGTCCATGTTCCAATCATCTCCTCCTGCAATCTTTCCCCCCCTCCCCTCCCCCCTTCTCCTAGTGGCTGGGCCCCCACCTGGTTATCTCCCCCACATATCCTGGCACATCAAGTCATCTCTATGAGGCTAGGTGCATCCACTCCCACTAAGGCCAGACAAGGCAACCCAACTAAAAGGAAATATCCCATGAACAGACAACAGCTTTTGGAATAACCCCCACACCAGTTGACGAACCTTCTTTTAATGATGGCCATGACAGACTCTCCCCACCTTGGACTGCTCTCACCCGATATGTCTTTGCCTGAGCCAACAAAGTGTTTGACCTCAATACTTCAGTGTTCTGTCTGCACCCCTTTACCTGTCTTTATGTATCCCAATGGGGGTGGCTTGGACCACCCAGACAAGTTGTTTTCTCCTGTTTACCAAACACATGCGCACACACACACACACACACACACACACACACACACACACACAGACACACACACAATGTACTTTCAGATCTTCTGTGGTTCCTGCCTCATGGAACTTGCTTAGCTTCATTATCACCCTTTAGACATAGATTTCTTTTGCTGGAACTCTAAGAGCTAACTCTTCATCAGATAGATATAACAGACTTCTTTAAACCCTTCCCTGTTCTGAAATCTTTGATCAATAGATACTATCTCTTCTTTCATTAAGGTTATGAAAATGCAATTGATTTTTTCCCCCTGGCCCAAACTTATGATCCATCAGAATGACTGCAGGTTGATTATCCCTAGCAAATATGTACTACACAGGTTATAGTGAAGACATATTTCAAGTGAATGAACTTATGATGTATATTTGAATAAAAAAATATCCAACCACACTTTCTGGACAAAGTATCCTTTAAAAGATTACAAAACCTCAAGACAAGATTCTCCAGTCAGTGGTTATACATTCTTCAGAGAGACATAATAAGGCAAAGTATTCTGCCTGGATTTGGCTTATTTGGCACTAAATTTACTGATAAGTCATTTGGCATTCTCTTTAGATATCACCATTTTCACCTGACGAGTCTTTAGTTCCTTTATATTTCTTTAATATTTTGTTTAAATTTTTAAAGTTTTGTTTTGATTATTTTATATACTTCTGTCTGAATGTATGTGGACATATGTGTACAGGTGTCTTTGAAGGTCAGAGGGTACCAGCTTCTCTGGAGCTTGAAGGTCACTACAATTGTGGCCATTTGCATGTAGGTACTGGAAAGTGATGATCCCCTCCAAGAGTGGCAAGTGTTCTTAACTGCTGAGTCATATTTCCAGACCGTCTGCTCATACATTTTAAAGAAAATTAATAGCTAAATTTTCATTTCTGTCTATTCTTAATGGTTTATCCAATGAGAACCCTAATTGGGAAAAAGGGTGTCGTATAAAATAAACTGATTTGACAGTCCCATTGTAGGCACTTTCTAGATATCTTGAGTTAATATAGGACCTATACTTCATTGATGAGGGCTTCCTCTGTTCTGGACACAAGTGAGCAGCTTGCTTCAAGTCTGGTGACATAGATATTGTTGCTTCTGTTTTATGGCTCTTTTCTTTTTCTGTTCCAAAGCTTGCATCTGTGTAGGTGAAATTGAATAACTACTTCTGGCCATTTCATGACAGTCTTAGAGGCCCCACTATAAATTATATATATTTTTTCTCCCAGCAGTATCATGCCCAAACCCCAGTGGCCTGTATGACCTGTATGACGTCTCATGATCACAGAGTTATGCAGATGTGCCAATCTCTGAGGTGACTTAAGCATGATTCTAGTTTAAGCCCCAAAGAGGCAGCATGGAAGGTTATATTCCACATAAACAAATCTAAAGAATTAGTATCTCCAGTAAAACAACCTTCCTGTGGTTGAATATTTGTTGGTCCACATAGATGGCATTTGACTAATGCTTGGGTGTCAGCCTCAGCCTGCATCTGAGCAGTGTGCACCTGCAGGTCTTCATGCTTAACCTTGTGGGAGTCCTGTGTTGCAGCAGCTCTCAAAGTAGAGAGACACTTGACTTCATAGATTGATGCCACTCTATGTAGAATGAATAGAAGAACCAACTGATCCCCTCCCATCATAACCAATTTTATTTTAATTAATTTAGTCCTAAAACTCTCAAAAATAGTCCAATTTTTCATTAATGTTTCATTAGGTTCTCTATAAAGATGAAAGAGATTCATATCAAGGGGTATTATATTCAAGCACTTTAGAGAACTATTAGATGAACTATTGAAAGAATTTTTAAAGACTTAAAAAGGGAAACGTTTAATTGCTGTGATGATGAAGTGGATTCCTTGAACAAAGCTCAAAGAATTTTCAACTCGTGGATCAGTTCACTTGGCAGTTTTCTGAGCATCCGATTCATCACTGTGGATGCCATGGTTTCTGGAGTGACTCCCCCTGGGATGGAAGACCAGGGTCAGGGACCTCTCAGATGCTTGGGTATATTATAGTTCTCACTTGTTGTTGTCCATCTTTGCAAATTGATAGGCTTAATTTCTAGAGTAGGCTATCTGTGACAGGTCATGTAGCATGATGGATTATAACTAATCAAAGACTATTACTGTTCAGTCTGTAAAAATTCTCTACTTGGTAAATTCATAATCATAAAAAAAACAGGAACAATTTAGCAGTGTTGGTCTACTGTTATAGAAACAGTTTCCAAATCTACACATTCTACTGTGTTATAATCTCTTAATTGATAAATAGGACTAAATAACATGTAAATAACTGTGTATTAATATTTCTATGTAAAATTGCATATAGGTGGATGGAATGATTAATGCAAGAAAGAAGTAATAAACCTATAGATACATATACACATATGATAAGTAGCTGATAGATAGTTGATTCATAATTCATAGATAGAGAACAACATAAACAAACAAAACAAGCAAACAAAATTCTCTTAAAATCCTGGTGGTATGCAGGGTTTGGAGGCAAGGGAAATCCTGTTCCCTCATGATTAAAACAAGGGAAACAAACTGCTTGAAATTGAGTTCTAGGCAGTTGATGTTACAGAGAACTTGGTCCCCAGACTGCCCATGCAGAGATGATGATGATGACGATGACGACGACGATGACAATGGTGGTGGTGGTGGTGGTGGTGGTGGCAGTTGTGGTGGTTGTGGTACCATTTCTCAGTAGTGTGCATTTTCCCTTCAACATTTTAGAGCTGAGGGAGTCCTTGACAAACATCACTCACTCCCATGAGTGGGAAAACATATCGTGACCTCAATGGCTTTCTCAGGCTTCTCAGAAAATTGAGTGTCATGTACTGTCAGCTTCACCCTAATTAAAGGTATTTTGTTTCAAGTAAATTTGGTGCTGGAAGCCAGTGACCCTTTTCTACCATGAAGAAAAGGGAAAGAATTCTATCCCTATCATCTAGTGCTCTCCTCTCCACCAGTTCAGCTCTAAGCCACAAAACCTGAGGAAACTTACATTGATAAAGGAGTAAAACAAACACTGGCCTGGGCAAAAGATGGGTTAGAGAAAGGACATGGTGAGGCTCCCACAGTGCTTAGAGTAGGTTGATTTTATTCTTGAGCTGAAGCTGGTGGTGTGCAAGCTTGACGTAGTAAGAACCATGTGGTTAATAAAACTAAGAATAATCAGAAAGGGAGACTGAAAGGGAGACCGATGAGGTGTGCTTCCCACTGAGTTGTAAAACACTAAAATCCTGTCACCAATCTGCATTTGAGAGATTCCTTGGAGAGCAGTCGTACATGGTTAGAGGTAGGGTGGTCATTCTGTTGGAGTTTTTAATCTATTTTAATCAATAATTCCACTTTTGAATCCTCTTTTTTTTTAATGTCCCGTTTATTTTAGCTGAATGTGGAGCAAGCGTCAAAGGAAATGAAGGAACATTACTCTCTCCAAATTTCCCATCCAATTATGATAATAACCATGAGTGTATCTATAAAATAGAAACGGAAGCCGGAAAGGGGATCCATCTCAGAGCCCGAACCTTCCAGCTCTTCGAAGGAGACACTCTAAAGGTAAAGTTTGCTGTAGGCTGAAAAGGAGGTGCTTCTTCTCATGAAATCCAACACCAGCCTACCTGGCATCTGATAGATATCTGCTGGCTATCTATCATCTATCGATTTATTTCTCTCTATATCTGTCTGTGTCTATTTCTATCATCTATCCACTCTCTGTCTGTTTACTATATATCTGTGCCTCTTTTATCTACATTTCTTTGTGTCTATCTGCATTTGTGTGTTTTCTATTCTCTACAATCTATTTATGAATGATGTATCACACATCTGTATCAGCTAGTTGTCAAATGCCCACATAGATTAACTCTTTCTTGTATTGATCTAGCCATTCATTTATGTGCCAATTTATAAGAGAATGTCGATATACATTTATTTACATATTATTTAGTCTTATTTATCAATTGAGAGATTATAACGGTAGAATGTGTAGACTTGGAAATCATCTCTGTTACAGTAGACCAACACTAAATCATGTATCTTGGGAAGATTGTTAATGCAACGCTTGACTTCCTTGTGTGTGGACATGTGCAATGACTCTGACTTTTCTGTTTGTCCCAGTGTTATTATAATGAATAACAACAACAACAACAACAACAACAACAACAACTGACAGAGCCCATCCACTCTTTTCCCTGGTTCTGTTAAGTTGTCAAATGTAGTCATTACACTTAGAGTGGGGAGGATCTGGTATAGTGAAGAAAGCAGCCCCTATCTGTAGATATGACAGGACACTGGGTGAGCAAGAATCTCATCACCAAACAGTGGAATACCAGCAACTATCTGGTCAGATGCCACGTATAGTAGAACTATCATTAATGCTCATATTTCTCAAATAACTCTCTCATCACCTCTAACTGTTTCAAGAAATTGAACACCTTCAAGGACCTAGTCAAGAAAGGCAGACATTGGTAGACTTTACCCCAAGACAATGAAAAAGAAGATCTTGAGAAAAAAAGTATACAAAGCATGGAGCTTGCCCCTGCTCCTTCCAGAGAGAAAGGAGCAAGTAAGCACCCTCAGGTCCTTTCCAAAGTTCAAGACCTTGTGAGTTAGATTCAGCCTCATGAACACCACAAGAGCACCTCTCAGATGTTGTGGCTCCAACTCACATGAGAAGACTGAGTCACTTATGAAGAAAGAGTGGCCACCTCCCTGCCAGCATCCTTGTACCTGGAGCTAAATATGTCCCTCCATACTTCCACTCAACCTCACAAAGAATGTCATGTTTGGCTCCCAGACTTCTATATATTAACTGGCCTTCTTTCCTCCCATGCCTAAGTGGGCCATTTTTTCAATGCCATAATTTACCAGAGTCACATTTTTTTCCCTGTTCTTTCATTTCTATAGACTTTCACAGTCTCCTGCTGACATCTTGAAGGGCTATCATTAAGCCGAGAAACTAGCAGTCTCACTAAAGCAAAAGTTAAGATGCAAGTAGGAAGTTTCTGGACTCTTTGATAACCTCAAATTTATAAGTCAGTATGCCTTTAGATAAGCTTTTAGGTAGAACTTAAATGTGTTCTGTGTATGGGTGATGAGAAACGGAGTGAAGCGCATGCCTGGAGCACAAGAAAGGAAATCAATTTGAAACTTGTTCATTGTAAATAAGTAAGTAAATAAGTGAAAAGGAAAGGGGGATGGGGAGGAGAGGGGAGAGGGAAGAGAGGGAAGGGGAGATGGAGGAGGGGAGGGGAGAAGGAGGAGGAGAAGAGGAAGAAGAAGAAGAGGTGGAGGAGGAGGAGGAAGCAGAAGCAGAAGCAGAAGCAGAAGCAGAAGCAGAAGCAGAAGCAGAAGCAAAGAAGAAGAAGAAGGAGAAGGAGAAGGAGAAGGAGAAGGAGAAGGAGAAAGAGAAGAAGAAGAAGAAGAAGCCATCTTGCTTATTATATTTAACTGCAGGAAAATTACCCAGCCTTTAAAATGCCAATGCATCTTTCTCACACTTCATTGTGTTTTATAATAAATACTCCAGGTTTAAATAACGTGCTTGAAGTTAAATCATTTCATTAGGGCATAGGCTGTTCACACTCACCTTTCACACCACCGTGGCCCAGCAGAAAGGATTTTTATTTTATTTGCACACTCACAGGCATACACAGTGTGAATAGAGGACAGAGCTCAGTGATCACATAAGCTCTATGCAAGGAAGCAGGTCACTTGAAAAGAGCTCCAGGGCTCAGCCCTGTAAGCTGGGAAAGGCTCCATGAGAATGCTCTGCTGTGACTCCGGATATCACATACTGTGTTGTGACCTAGGGCTACATTTTTCTGTACCTAAGAAGCCAATAAATGCCAGGATTGGGGTAAGAGGGTGCAGGTTGCTTCCCAGATCCTTAGACTATGCGGAAAAGACTTCCAGATGCTTTTCCTGACAGCCACAGATTTGTGAGTCTGCTGCTGCTGGCTGAGGAACTCTGGCTATTGGATGCCTGCAGAACTAGCATAGCTCCTCTTTTTTTTCCACTGTGAGTAAAGGCAACTTTGAGCTCCCATTTTTACTCTGCAATCAAAAAGCTGTGGCCACTCCCTGATGGCCAGCTGCTTGCTCATTACCTGAGCGCTCATTCAAGGATGTCCACAGCTGAGCACAGATTACCCAGCTCTAGTGACGTGAACATGGCTGAATGGCTTGCTTTGATTCAGGGAATGGTGCAATTTACACAAGTTACTTTTGACAGTGTAACTAAGAGGTCACTGTGAGCAAGTTACTGCCTATGAAACCACTGAGTGTTTGTCGGAGGACTCCGTCCTGCCCTTTGCAAACAGGGACTCAATGTCAAGCAATGGGCACATCTGTGTGTATTCTGAGCTCTGCCACCACACTTCTCCATGTATTCCCATACATAGAGAAAGGCCAGTGTATGGGGGAACCCAGGAACATTTGGAGGATTTGGACATAGAACCTAACACTATTTTGAGTGTAAGAACTCTCCTTGTGTCTGGCAGAGCCACATGTAAAGCAATGTGTATTCTTAGAACTATAGCTTATGATAAAAGCCTTTCAGTAAGAAGTGGTATTGAGCTCTACAATTTAAATATTTGTGTATTTAATTGCAATGAAATAAAATAACTTATTTTTCTCTATGTATTTTCTTTTTGTGAGTACATATAGGTATGGGTCAGAATTTTGAGCTACATAGAGTTTATGCATTGGTGGGAGGGAGATGATGGTGAGGGACTCAAAGTTAGATCTCCTCAGGCAGATGAGTATGGAAAAGGACCACAGGTAAACGATAAATATAAGAACATTCCAGCTTCTTTCTCACCCTCCTAACCTAGGCTAAAGATCTAGTATGCATGTTATCTTGCCTCAAGGGTACTTCTTCCAGCTTAGTGGTCCAAACTGCTCAGATTCGTTCAAGAAATGCCCTAGGCCTATTTAGCTGAAGCTATGGGCCTATCAGCTCCCATTCCTTTGTCTAGACTGAACAATGGCAAAGAAGGGGCAGGAGACCTATACCAGGCCTCCAAAAACACTTAAGCCATAGCCCTCAAGGGAAATGGATTTTGATTTCTGGATTCTTTTTGCACTTTGTGGTGAGTGTCTGTCTGTCTGTCTGTCTCTCCTTTTCTGTGTATTCGTGTGTGCTTCAGTTTCAATAAAGCTTATTACCTGCTGTTCTCTGCGGATGAATAGCAATGGGGGCTGGGCCAGACATCAGAAGATGCTGCACATGTCTCTAATGACCCTGGTCAGGTTCTAAGAAAAGATGGACTCTGTTTAAGAGAGTCCAGTGCACTTTTAGTTTTCTTTCCACGAGACCTTTGTCCATAAGGTTTTCATCTCTCAGTGAGGGGGGTGAAGAGACCATTCCCATGTGAGCAGCGCACCACCAAACCTGGAAAACGAGAGGCTGCCACACTCAGTGTGACCAGAATATCCAGGACAGTCATACATCAAGAGAAAGAGTGCCGTGGGAAAAGGGATGTGTATCCTGGGCTCTGCAGTTGTCTGATAAAGTATCCATTCAGGGTGTAGGGTTGGTGTCCTCAGCAGTGAGAACTTATTCCTTACCCCAAACCTATGTTCTGCATCCTTACCACATTTTCTGTTCTGAGCATGGGGACGCTGTCTCCACACAAAGATTATTTATCTCAACTTCTTACCACTCAGAAACAATAACATATCCATGGGATTTCATAACAAGCTCTGCCGTTGTTATGGGACAACACCCCTTTATCCAGTGCGTTCATAGGCCAGACTTACAAATGGTGATGGTTTTATCACTACTATGGCTCGGGACGTTAGACATCGGAGCAACATGTGTGAGATGCCTGTGCTTCACGCTTCACTGAACGCCTTTGCAGTGAAACCCTGTGACTAGCAGAAGATGAGAAGAGTAAAAAGTACATGGCTGAACCTGGAGTCACACAGATGTTGAATTGTAAAATGATTTAAAAAAAACTGATCTTCAAAGCAATAAATGAGAAATTATTTGAAAAAAAAAAGTGGGGCCAGGAATCTTTTGTGTGTGTGGTGTTAAGAGGAAAGGTAAAATGGAAAGAAATAGATTATTTAGCTCCATCATCCATCTGCATTTCTGTAAACTGAGTTTCAAGTTTTTAATGAAGCCACATCTTTATGGTTAGGAATGGCTTATTAAAATCGTTGCCTAACTAGAGGGCTTAAAAAAAATTCTGGACTCACTCTGCCTACTTCCACTAGGTTTACGATGGAAAGGACAGCTCCTCGCGGTCACTGGGAGTCTTCACAAGAAGTGAACTGATGGGGCTGGTGCTAAACAGCACCTCCAACCACCTGAGGCTGGAGTTCAACTCTAACGGGTCAGATACCGCCCAAGGCTTCCAGCTCACCTACACCAGTGAGTAGCCCGTGGCCAACCACACACTTTAACTTGGTTGTCTGGTTAGGGCACATGTACTGCTTACCCTTATCGTGAGTTTATATGATGGATTTCTTTGCTGGCTGTATCATGTGCTCTGACTGTTTTGATTATCACCATTGTTGAGCAGGAAGTAACAGAGGCCACGGTTTTATATTGACCTATATAGAAGACTTCCTGGTTTAATAATAGATCAGCTTTGCATCTAAAGAAACATCTTGTGACTTGTACGGGCAGACTGGGAATACAAGTACAGATTTTTGTGTAGTTGAATATGCTCAAAACTTGATGAACATGCTTGTAAAAGATTTAGAGAGAATATTTGATATAAATTACCATAATCTTTGATGGACTGATAATGTATATATATGTATACATATATAACCATATAAATATAAGCACATATATAAATATATAATAACAGAGCATATTAAAGATTTAAAGAGTATATATTATAATATATAATACATCACAGCATTGAATAATATTTTTTTAGGTAACACACACTTAAAACTCTCACTGTGAGAACATTCCTTGGTAACTCTTGCAAACCCCTGTGAGTGTGTTGACAGGTGGGGAACCTGCCTAATTTTTGAATGACGATATATACATATTGTATGTACATTATTCCTTGAAATCGTTTTATTGTTTTTGTATGTGTTTGAGTGTGTGTCTATGTAAGTTGATGTGCACCATGTGAGTGCAGGAGCCAGACGGTTAGATTCTCTGGAACCAACATTATAGGTGGTTCTGAGACACCTGCTGAGGATGCTGGGAACTGAACACAAGTCCTTTGTATAAGCAGTGTGCACAACACCTGCAGAGCCATCTGGGCAATACTGTGTGTGTGTTCATATGTGTCTATAATCATATCCATCTACCCATATGAGCACAAACATCAATTATGCACGTGGGAGTTTTTAACAGCAAGGACACAGACACCTACTGATTTGTAGCAGTAAAGAAAGCTGATCAGCTAAGAAGCTGAACAAATCTAAGACAACCGAACTTTTCACTGATCTGATGGCTTCAGGCTTTATGATTGACTGTGGGCGTTAGGAATTTTTGAAATTTTCATATTTTATCATGGAAGTCCATGAGAGCTTGTTATAACTGATACCACTGTTCAAGTGAAGGACAGCGAAGGTCACAGTCCACAGCTGGTATCCAAGCTAATACAGGGGTCTAACGGGAAGACAAACTACCTCAGACCTCCTCTGTAGATTGCATTGCAGTAGAAGCCTTGAACAGCTTTGGACAAAGAGAAGTTAGTGCCCAATTTTATGAGAATGCTGTTGCTTTCTGTTTGTGATTAATGCCGTTGAAATGACTCGATAAACAGGAGGTTTATTAACTAATTCATACATGAACATCACTGTTTTGAATTGTGATCACAAATCTTTTTAGGTGAATCCCAATTAAAACTCTCGCTGTGAGATCAGTCCTTGGGAGCTCTTGCAAAGCCCCTGTGGGTGTGCTTACAGGTGGGACACCTGGAAGTGATCGTTTTCCCACCCCATGCTCTCTTCTTATGTGTCTTAACTTGCTAACTTCTCATCTTGGAGAAACACAAGTTTGATTGTGAACAACTTTTACATCAATCTTTCAGTTATGTTCTGAGAGTAGTACATTAGGAAAAAGTGCCCACACTTGGCTAGGTGACCCTTTTGTTCTTTGGCCAATGAACACCTCTTTGGTACCTTTTCTCACCAGCCACATCTCCCGTTGTGATTCTTTACTAAAGAACAGGAAATGTTCACCTGAGTGGCTCCCACTTTTCTCTTACCTGCCCAACATACTCCTCCCAGCTGACAAGTGTCTGAGTTCCCACATCCCCTCCAAATATGTCCTAAGAAAGGCACAGAGCTTGACTTAGAGTATGCCATTGTTTTCCCAACACTGGGAGCTGCTTCCTGGTTCCAGTTGGTCTATTTATCTATGAGCATACCGTTATGTGTTCTCGTGGGTACATGCATCTGAGGTACCTGGATTCTCCCATGCTGGAGCCTCAAGTTCAAGCTATAAAAGAAAGAGGAAATTAAGAACCATTTCTAGCCTTTTCATACCACCTTCATTTTTTCAAACAGCATTTAGGAGTTGATAAAGTCTACAGATTGTTGGTTTGTGTTTGTGGCGGCCACCATCATCATTGACAAGACTTGTGCAATGTGATCTTCCCAGTTTACATCTGCCCATTTATATAATGAAATTCTAGGTTCATCTTTGACATTAGCCCAGCTAAGGGCCTTTGACTTCTGCTCCACTGAGGGTCTTTCTGAAAGCCTCAATCCATAGTTCATTTGTTTATGATCATCCTGCAATCATAGGACCTATGTTCCATTATATAGAAAATCAGACATTCCATGGGAAAAAAAAGAAAAGGATACAGACAACACTTGATCTTGGATATTCAGTTTTATCTGGAAAGAGGACTGACCTCTCCTCATTCACCCACAGTTACACTTCTTTGTTACTACCTGAAGAAGTCAAAGCCCAGGAGTCTTGTTTGTACAATTGTCTCTGAACCTGGTCACGCTGTCACATAGAAATGATAGTGGTAATATAGACAGGATGGTAACAATGTCTGTAAAATCAAAATAGTATTGATTTCACATTAAGACCCTGGATTTAAACACTCAATAATTAGATTTTAGAAATCCCAAGCTCAAAAAAATGCAACCCAACATCTAAAACAAATTTCCATCCTGAAGCAAGGTTCACAGTTGATCTTAACTACCTTCAATAGACAAGCAAGTGCGGCTTGCTAGCTTTGCATTGCTTGGGGGAACATCAGGTTGCAAAGGTTTTGGATCCATTAGTGTACATACATGGGTGGATTTTACTCCTCACAGAGTGTGAATTCAGAGTTCAGCAAACACAAGGAACTGCTTAGAAATCAGCACAGGATTCGGGTGTCCTTTTTAAAAAGTTGGGCAATTCTTTGAGTCCAGATCTTGCTAAAACACTATTTTTTTTCAAAGAATTTGTACATTTATCCAGATCTTAAAGGGATTTCCTGAAGTTTCAAACAAGGAATGATATGATGGCGCCCCAAATCTCAGCTTCTGACTGAATCCCAGAGTTGCTGACATAGTTACCTGCAAACATTTATACTACTGCACTTTAAAAAGAAAATGCGTTCACAGGCTGATGTTGATATAAATAAAGGCACTGGCCAGGAAACTAGAGAAAAGGTCAATCTTGTGCCAATTTGTAAAAGATATGTAAATTAGTCATCTGTTAAGGCCTTACTATTTTTATTGGGAACATCTTGTGTATTGTATGGATGTATCGCCTGCCAATTAGAAAGCCTATGACCTATGGCTTAGACAGGAAATAGAAGCTGAAAAGTGGGAGGAGAAAGAATTCTAAAAGAGAAGTTGGCAGAGAGATCGGTGGAAAGATGTGACCAGATGGATGCATAGTACCTGAGCACAGATAACCAGCCATATGGTGGAATGTGGGCTTGTATAAACAGAATAATTTAAGTTATATCTAGTCAGAGGAGAGTCAAGCTGCATGGTCAAAGTATTTGTAAATATGTGTTGAGTCTAAGTCTTATTTTTGGAAGCATGGGGTTGGGAGGAAGAACCCAGGCTATACTTTAACAACTATTGTTTAAGGGGTAACCAAAGAAACCAAAATAATACTTCTAAGTAAAGCTGTGTCAGAAACACTGCTTCAACCCTCAGGTGTGTCTTGTCCCGAAAGATAGCATACTCCCATACTGTCTCCATGTCTTGGATCTATTTCTCATAGTCTCCTTTAGACCAGGGACAACAGAATACAGTTTGTGTCCCTCTGCACATTACAGAGATGACTAGTCTGCCATGACCTGCACAGCTTTGTCATTGAACTCACTGGGACAAAGATGGGATGATGAAAGACACACATAGACACATATAAAAAAGCTGGGACTGCATAGGACATATGCTCTGATGGAGATATACAAGCAGCAGCATGGAAACTCAATGTGCTTATTTTGTACATCTGAATGGAGGTTGCAGGTTTATTCTAAACATTCAAAAGAGGAGGCAGATGCACATCCAGGAAGAGGACGCTGCAGGCTATACTTCCCATGCACACCGCATCCACACATGGACTAGGAATGGCTTTACCATTCCATGGATCTGAGGCACTCAGGTGCTTGACACGGAAATAATCATATCAACAATATCCATTCACTCAGAACTTCATCTAATTGCCACAGTGTTCTGGAACGTGTTGCAAAATGATCCTTTCCTCGAATCCAACTCATCCTCATGGAGACACAGTGATGAAGCACATAAGAACCAATTCATTCTACTTACCTTCCCAAAGGAAGTAACTTGTCACAAGCATTCGCTTTGGCTGTGTGATACACCTGAAGGGACATTCTTGTTTGATGACAGATAAAAACAGTTGGTCATTTACCTTTTCCATACCTACAGTGTGTCCTCAGAGAGGACCTACACAGTGGCACTTGATTTTAGCCTGAACTTTAGGCCCTGACTTGGCCACAGCTGGTTTAGGGGATAATTGCCATGGGTTCTAGCGTTAGACATGATACTAACAGCAGGAGAGGTTACTGTTCACCCAGAGCCTGCACTGCTATTCTCTGTGTGCCTCAGCTGTGGCGCTCAGCTTAGCATCTCTGTGATAAAACACTGGAGAATGACAGTTAAAGATCAAAGGTGATTTTTGACTTCTGATTTCAGTCCATGCTCACCTTGCCCAGTTGCTTACAGGTCTGTGTGGGGGTAGTACATCCTGGCAGATGCATGTGATAAAGGAAAGTTTGCTTCATGGTGATGATGGTAAAAAGGGAGGGGCAGGGGTCAAATATTTCCCTCAAGAAGAGACTTCTGTAGCTCCCAGCTAAGTCTTCCTGGACTTTCCATTCCAACCTAGTAACCCATTAACCCACAAATCCATGGTTTCATCAGTCTAGCCATGAGTCAGCTTCTATGCCACCTACTGACACCCCCAGTGCCTGGAATGCTGCTGCATTGTGGACTAAGTTTTCAATATGTCTGCCTTTCTGGATATTTAAGGTCTAAACTATGATATTGTCACTAAAGGGAAAAAAATTCCCAGACCAAAAGGGATTTTCATAACATCCAAAAAACCCCAAGCTTAAATTTTGGTTCTATAATAAGTGTTGTAGGTAATGTTCATATATGGGTGTAAAACCTCAAGAAAAATACTGGCTTATACCAGAGGCATGTTCACTACGTAGATATGGAAATGTTTAATAATAATGCCACAAGTGATAGAAAACAACTTTATCATATTTAGAATGCCTTCCTAAGTTTCCTTTTTTTTCTATCCTGGAAGATTCTGACTGTACAGTAAGAAAAGGAGGAAAGGGGGTCAGGAGTGGTGTGTCTGCCTACTGCAGGGATAGGCTGCCCATTGGCATTCCTGTCAGCATCAGCCAGAGTTTTGGGATGCTCTTACCCTCTGACCTTTGCATTACCGTGAGTGTCATGGAGGGATTTGGGTGTGTCACAGTAGGTCTGGGCAGTGAGGAATAGGAATGCTACTTCTTAGCCTTTCTTTGCGACATTTGACACAAAGAGAACAAGACCCTTAGGTTGCAGGCTTCATGAATATTGTAAGACTCATGGAGAATATGAAGACATCCAAAACTTTTAGCCTGTATTCGGTAGTTGATATTTCAATAATTCCCAACTACTGTTGGGAAGGTTATTTGCACACAGTTTGGAGAAACTCAGAGAGAGAGATATAGGAAGTGTCCCTACAACTATAATTTAAAACAAGTGGAGATGGTGGCAATGGCTGGTACCCATTCAGTAGAAGAACACATTCATTCATAGGCTTGGAGCCCTGTGGGTAGGAGGTAAGATGATTGACAGGAAGGGCTGATTCTTATAGCACAATTAAAATAGAAAAGTGAGGCCTGACTGTGTACTTGACTAACTGTTATCCCGGTTTTCCAAATTCAGATGGAATTGAATTGAAAACAGCATTTAGATTTTTGTTATACTGGAATGTAGACCGTGCATCTCCATTTCAGGTATGGATGTCACCTCAAGGACAATAGACCCACAGTAACTACACTCCATTTTGTGCTTAAAAATGGATCAGAAATGGTGTGATGAGCTGGGGAGATAGTTCATCTGGGTAAAATGTTTGGCCTGCATAAGTAAGGTCCTGGGTTTGAATCCTGGGACCACCTGAAACTAGGCATGATAACATATGCTTGTAATCTGAGTACTAAGAATGTGGAGCATGAAGATCAGAAGTTCAAGGTTATTCTCAGCAATGTAAGGAAATTAAAGCCAAGGTGGAACACAGAAGACCCTTCCTCAACTCCATCCTCACAAAGAAATATATGAGCGTGAAGTACACAGATATAGACACTATCCAATTACTGAGAACACACCATAAGGCTGAGAGCAGAAAGGGGAAAACACATTCTATATTAGTCCTTCAGGTGGCAGATTAGCATATAATACTTACAGGATTGGCTGGTAGCCAGAAGAGGTTGGTTGATATAATTTCTTTGGGAAGCTGCCTTCATATCCAAATTAATATCTACTTCTGATAGAGATGCTCCGACCAACCTCCCCGACCATGAGTGAGACTCAAGGACTTGACAATGTTCTCCTGTTATAACTGATTAGATTTGAAAATTGGATTTTGGAAGTTCTGTACAAGCTATCCATCCTCAAATACAAGTCTAACAGCTAACCTCATCAAAATCAGACCGCTGCTTTCAGTTTCCATAGGTCATGCTATTCAAAGAACAGCATCCCTAATTTTTTAGAAATATTTTTCAACTTTTATGTGTATAAATATTTAACTTGAATGTATGTGTGAACATCATCTGTATTCAGTGAGTGGCTGAGGAGATCACAAGGGGGTGTCATACCCCCTGGAACTGAAGTTTAGACAGTTGTGAGCTGCATGATGTAGGTGCTGGGAATCAAACCCAGGTTCCCTGCAAGAGCAAACATTGTTCTTACCTACCAAGCCCTCTCTCCAGCCTCTTACCTCCTTAGTCTTTACGGTGTTTACACTCTACGGAGTTATGCCAGGGCAGCTTACCATGGAGTGAGTAGTTTGAAAAAGTGTTTACAATTGTTCAATGAACCAAGACAAAGTGTAGAACAGAACAGAGTCAGGAAAACGAGGAAATCAACCTGCACAGGGGGAAACAGTCACAGACTTTCATTTAACTTCAATGGAGATGAAAATTGAGATAAACATAGCACGTTGTCTTACAGTGCTGTCATGAGACGCTATTGTGTCTACGTAGGCTTTATTCAAAAAAGCTTTGGCTCCCGAGTAAGCATTAGTACAGCTGGGAAAACTGTTGGAAACTGTCCTAAGTGTGATTTGTTTTCCCAGAGCTGGCTGCTAGGCAATTCTATGAAGATATTTTAAAATAATAGGTAGTTCTTTGGGTGTCGATTTCCTATCTGGGTGAAACAAATTGCCATAAATACCCCACACTCATTCACTCAGGGTGCCTATGAGTCACAGCTTGGTTTGTCCTCAGGGTCTCACAGGCTACGCTGAGAGATGAAACCCTTTGAAGCTCAATGTTGTCTAAGCTACAGGCACACCTCTGGCTCTTGGATCCTTAGTGGCACACACACTTGCCTACCATTGCACCTCTCCTTAAAGTAGTGTTCCTGCTGCCCCAAAGCTTACCCCTCTCAGAGGCTAACCCTCTCTGAAGGGTATCCCCTGATTGCTGAAGTCTCTCACAGGATAACCCTACTCAGTCAACTCATTGCTAGCCCATGTGGTACCTTTATACACCCGCAGTTTCTCTCCCACACTAGGTTTAAGGTCCTGCTTACACTATAGGAAGTAGAATGGGTTTTTTGTGTGTGTGCAGAGGGTAGCCATACAGAAGTGGACCATCAGCATCACTGTAGCATCTGTGCCCATATTCTCCCCTTTAGTATCCTTGTCTGTCATAATTCCTCTTCACACAGTTCCATAAACTGACAGTATAGATGGGTACATACATAGTAGAAATGATACTCATATTTTAAATAATTTATAATTTAAGTAAAGTAGTTTAAATAGATTTAAATAATTTTGAAAGTATCATCTGCCAAAAGTCCGTGGGTTGTACAGTCATCTTCCATTTTGTTGTTCATACAATAATTTGATCTGCACAAATCTCTGAAGGCCCCGAGGAGCCTATGGCTGTCACTCTCCCAAGATGTCTTCTCTGGATTTCTATATCCTAACTCAAGTGCACCTTAGATTGCACTGTGGGTAACAATCCCCCTACAGGTCCAGCTAGCCCCTCCGCACTATCAGGAATGCTCACAAAGATTCAAAGCAAGCTCTTGCAAGATGGCAGTAAGCAGTGGTGACTCCCACCTACTGGAGTCCTGAGTTCAATACCTCAGATCTATATAATAGAAAGATAGAAAAGACTCTGCAAGCTGTCTGCTGAACTCTACATGTAATTGATGGCATATATGCACCCCTACACATACACACACACACACACACACACACACAAACACACACAAACACACACAAACACACACACAAAATAAATAAATAAACAAACAAATAAGTGTAATAAAAGTAATGGGCTTGTCATCAGGGTTTAGTCTTAGAAATGACTTGTCCTATTTCTTACTAGTAAACTGATTGCTAATTTTGGTCCCTCGCAATTTTATCTTAAGTCACCACCTCTCCTTTCACAGAAGACAGCATGACCCCAGCAGAGTAGAGTTGTATCTGGGGACCCTGCCTTGTCACATGACAACTAAGTAAGAGCACCTAAGACAACACATAGGTGAAGTCTTTGTGTAACCAGTAAGACTGAGATAGAAATAAGAACCAAAAGAAAAGAATTGATCCATGCAACATGGTTTTCCTCAGCAAGGGACTTTGAGGAATGTCTCAAATTAATTAGAAGCCCATACTATACCTTGATACACACTGATACCAAAACAGGGCTTAAGGTTGTGATGTTGGTCAGGTAGTGTTCTGTTTTGTCATTGTTGATATTGTATGTTTTGTACTTTTTTAAAGGTGTTTGAACGGGTATGTGAGAATTCTGTGTGTGTGGGGGGGGTGCATGTGTGTGTCTGTGTGTCTGTGTGTGTGTATGTATGTGTGTGTGTGTGTGTGTGTATGTGTGTAAATGCATGCATCTAAATACATGGGCTCAAAGAATGGAGAAGAGGAGGACATCATGTGTCCTGTTCTATCGCTGTCTTTTTCTCCTGAAACAAGCTTTCTGACTGAACTTGAAGCATGCCCACAGCAGTTTCTCTGTCTCTGCCTAGGTTTGGCTGGTATTACAGATGAGAACAGTCACAGCCAGGTCTCTACATGGGTGCTGGAGACTTGAACTCAGGTCCTTCTTCATACTTACACAGCTAGCATTCATACCCACTGAGCCATCTTTACAGTGTCAAGCTCCTTCTTCCGTGCTTGCTTATGTCCCCTCTGCTCTCTGTTGGAATCTTGCTGCCATAGAAGCTGGTTATTATTCTACAACACAGGCCCCTAAGAGATAATCCTGCTATATGTTTGGGATCAAAGCATCTGATCCATACCTTAACAAGTATCTACAGCTCCCTGTCTGTTAAGCTTCTGTTCACCTGTGCACTTGCTATCTATATGGTCCCAACCCCTTTATGCTTTATAGACTGTGTGTGTGTGTGTGTGTGTGTGTGTGTGTGTGTGTGTGTGCTATCATCCAAGTGATCTTCTGTTAATAGTCCATTGTGTGTCTCTCTTTATTGATTATCAGGTAAATCATCTGAGATAATCATGTGACTGTGCACATGACCTGTGATAATGTATTTGTGGAAGATCCTAGGCCTTAGTTGTCCAATATAGGTCACTTATAAACAGTCATGTGGATGATACAGAAGAGGTCTGTGTAGAGTGAGGTAGATGAAGCACTGGAGGCAGGACTGAGCCCAGGGATAATATCATGCCCTCAAGGGGAATGGGGAAGGTCGTGACACCATATGGACATTGGAGCTAGGTGCTCAGAACACAAAGAAACTGTTAACCCCACAGCAGCAAGGGCCTCCTGTAAGCCTTACAACATGACAGGTTTACCTCCCACCCGAGATAAAAGTAAGATCCAGAGGCCAAGGTTTTCTTGGATTGGAACTTAATAAAGCCACCTTGGTCTTGGGTCACTTAAGAATTAGTCAAGGAAAATGCTGCAGTCCACCTACTTAGAGCACCAGTGGATTAGATGAAAGACTTGGGAATGAGCTGAGCCCGAGGAAGTAATGGAGGAGGTGGTGGTAGAGAGTAACAAGGGTGGAGGTAGGGTGGAAATAGTGGGGGACTTATAAGTGGCAACACAGTTTTTATTTTTATCTATAATTTACCTTGACATCCTCCAGTTCTCAGTTCAGTTTCCATAATTGGTCATAAATCTTTAACTAGCTATTACTAGATTGACCATATTTAATTTGGGGGTTACTATTGAGATAATTGCCTAGTGAATTTTCTTCCAAGGACAATGTGGTGACATTCAACTTTGGAGAAGAATAAACTTAATTTTAATGGGCCGCAAACCTATTTTGCCTACTACAAAATATTCTGTAATTTAAAAGAGAAATTATGTACTCAGACTGTGTTGTTCCATGTAAAAGTAACATCATGAGGAGGGTCAGTTTAAATGTCAAGGCTGTGACAATGTGGCACATAGCTCCTGTGATTGTGTCTTTGTCACCTTTCCTATCTCTACACGGAATCACATCTGTCTCTCTCTCTCTCTCTCTCTCTCTCTCTCTCTCTCTCTCTCTCTCTCTCTCCTCTCTTTTAATCTTTATTAACTTGAGTATTTCTTATTTACATTTCGATTGTTATTCCCCTAACCCATCCCTCTCCCCTTCTATATGGGCTTCCCCTCCCCATCCTTCCCCCATTACCACCCTCTGTCTGTCTCTTATAACTCAGTACACCATGCTTTTACACTGCTTCTGAGAGAGAAACCAGCCCATAAAACTGTGTGGTGTGTAATCCATTTCTTGACACAAATGACTTCCAGGGGAAATGTCACAATGGCAATTCAAATACAATAGAGACACAGACTGCTGAAAGGACCTGGAAAGAACTCCAAGATGTATTGTGAAACAGGAAGGATATTTTGTAAAGAGGAGAGGCACCTCTACCTTCGAGAATTCAGTTCTATCTATGAGATAAATCCCCATATGACTTTACAGTCTTTGGCTTGCATCGTAATGTTACATCCTCACAGTGAATTTTTAGATACATAGCAGAAAAAAAGCTTAAAATATCATAAGATGCCATTAAAAAATAATCATGGCCAAATCTGATAGCGATCCTCAGAAGATGTTGATCTGTGAAATGGATGTTTCATCTTGAACTTAAAGTCCATGCTACTTCTGCTGCCTCAAAGTGAGGTGCAGTGCAGTCAGAACCTAAGTCTTCGTTCACCTCTCTGAGGGAGAAGGGAGAAGATTGTTCTTACTGCATTTAAGGGAATAAGTGATGGAGATGATCCCTGTCTGATTAACTCAACATCAAAGGGCAAATTGGAGGTAGAGGTGGACCATACAGCCCCATCTTCTGCCTTTTAATTGGATGGATTTTCTCCTCTGCTAACTTCCCGATCGTGACAAAGATAAACTAGGAGGCTAGGAAAAAAAATTCCCAGGGAGGTTGTTAGTTGCTTGACTGGGCTAATGTAAAGTTGCCAAGGTCAGTACTTAGGATTCCCTGAGAGTCTGCGGAATCACCTCTATTAAAGAGGTGTTAGCTCAGGACCAGTCTTTGCAGCCTTCTGTATAATGCCTCAGCTAGGTTTTCTTTGGTTTGTGGGTTTTTTTTTCATATATAAACAATTTGCTCTTTATTTTTTACAACTTGAATTGCTCTTGCTGTCAGAACTGCTGTGGTGTTACTGGCCACCGGGATTTAGAGGAAGATAAGAGAACCCAGAGAAGGGCACTTAAAGACCTTAATGACAATGACTATTGTCAAAGCTCATAACTTAAGGGAGAAATAAAATGAAGGACGACAGATGATGTCACCAAACACTATAAAATACCAAGTTTTATGGAGCTGAGATGATGGAATCTCTCACCACCACCTTTTTAGTGGTAATAAAAAGCAACAATTACTGTCTTTATCTGTCATCAATACACTACACTTGTTCAGGATCATCTAAGATCAGTAAAAGTCTCAGATACCTAGACCCCCTTGTCAGGAAGGCAGGTCATGGGTTGACAGAAACTGACACGTGTTACCTACATTAAGTCATCCTTCATAATGACCTAAAAAATAAAAGTCATGGGCTGCAGAGATGGCTACGCTGTTAAAGGCTCATCTCACAACCAAAAATAAAAATCACATAATGGATTCAAACTCATAAATTCTTTTTCACTTTTGCACAAGGACAGTGATGGCTATTTTAATTGTGACAATATTGCCAATTTTTCATGTTTAAATAAACATTCGTTTGAAGGCACTAATCTGCAAATAACCCCTTGTGATAGAATCCCATGTGGGGATGTTGGGCTGAGGGAACATGAGAAAGGCCTCAAAGACTGAGAAGCATGGAGCGTGAAGCTGGCCAAGAATATGGAATTGTAGGACAAATGGCAATCAACAGTGAGTGCCAAGAATGACACTTGGCTTGTCAGACTGCGTCTCAGGGACTAGGTGTAGGAAGAGGATGTGCAGGTGGGTATCTGGAGACCAGCATCAAGACTCGGTTTGGTGTGGCCAACTGTTTTCCCAGCCACAGGCCCATTCCCACTTTCTTCTAAAAATAAGCAATTAACCCTGGATATTTTTAGTCTTGAAATTCAAAGAAATGGAAAAGAAAACACCAAAGTGTATTTAGTGCTGAAAAAGATTTAGTATATTTGTTATGATCGCAAGAATGTTTCCCTCCTGTCTCTTCTGATGCTGTGTTACACAACCCTCATGTTTAGAGCGTAAAAGAAGACCAGTTGGACTTATCCCTGGTTAGTATTTCTTCATGGGAAAAACAGAGAGAAGAAAGATTCTTGAGTAAGTGTACCTTTTACATCTCATCAAAGGGATGTTTTCTCATAGTAAATGAGGACAATTACAGAAATCCATTACTGGAAACTTCTGACCATGGCATGCCCAACCCAAACTGATACTCCTCCAATACATGCTCTACACGTGAGACCCAGAAAACAATGAGGAAGTGAGGGCAGGAAGACTATAAAAGCAAGAGGATCAGGATGTCTGCTGTGAGGCCATTCATATGCCCCTGTGTTTGATTGTAGCTTTTGAATGAAATAGGGGTGGCCTTCTTTTGACCCTGAGTAGGGCACCTGGCTCTTTCCTAGGACCTCCATGGCCACAAAGCTTGGTATCTTGGGAATGTGCTAGTCCTAGAGGCTAGGACTCCATGGAATTCCTTCTGCTTTGATTAACTCACTGGAACCCAGCACATTATGCATCTTGGCCAAAGAAACATGAGTTAAAAGGGTAAGATAGTAACATGTCTGTGGCGATCATGTAGGTGCTGGGAATCATTTTCCTTTCTAGAATCTTCCACTAATGACAATGTGCCTCTCTTTGTAGTCAGGTCAGTGTAGATCAGGCCTGTGTAGGATCAGAGATTACTGATTTGTCCTCTTAGACAATAAAGTAATTGAAGTTCAGTGTGTGATGACTCAATGATATTATCCCTTGCTGACTAGAGTGGATGCTCACACCTTCACTGATACTTTCAAATGAAAGACACATTCAGACACTGTGGTTTGGTTTTGTTTTGTAATGACTCAATCATATTATCCCTTGCTGAATAGAATGGATGTTCACACCTTCACTGATACTTTCAAATGAAAGACACATTCAGACACTGTGGTTTGGTTTGGTTTTGTTTTTGTTTTTGCTTTTGTTTTGTTTTCAGAAAATAAAATCAAGGAAATCTTGAATTTCATCAAGAAATGCAAACAGATTGGATGGTTGCCCATCCGTATAATCCTGGTGATAGGGTGATGAGAGTGAGGAGGCAGCAGGATGACCAGTTCCAGGAGAGCCTGGCCCTCAAGGAGAAAGTAAATCTCAAACAAAAGAACAGGAGGGGATTCTCTGTTTCTGTTGTGAATCTATTCAGCCACTCACCTGCCTGGGGATTGACTCACACAAATCTGAGCTTTCACATTCAGCTCTTGTTACATCCTCTAACTCAATTTACTATGACCAAAATAAAACCACTTTGTATTTCTAATGAAGATGTCTGTGCTAAAATTTATGTGATGTAAAATAATCCATGTTTGTGTCTGTCTTAATATGTGCATGCGCTGTGAGCATCCTTACATTGGCACAGCGTGGGGCCAATGGGATTCCCTCTTTGGAAACTCAATTTGTGGAGAAACAGGAAACTTGCCAGCTTCTGTTCTATCCACATGAATTATTATTACTAAACTCATTTTGAAATTTCCACTGCTTCATATTTCTGATTGAATGCTATTTTTAAACCCTTCCAATTTCTTGCGGAAATTAGGAAGTATTAAAACTTTCAGGGCACAAATTTATCTTGTTGATTTTGAAAGCCCATTTGCTAGTTGCTTTATGTGGACAAGCACTGAAGCTTATATTTCAGTAAACATGGAATTCACTAGAAATGTTGTTCTTTTAGTTTAGTCATTGGTAGCTACAAACTCATTATCTAGATTAAAATGGATATCAATTAAATCATGGTAAAATGAATGTATGGCATGCTTTATACATTAAGGGTCAGGGTTGTGTTTCCAGGTTATGGCCTACATGGAGTAACAGAAACAATGAAATAAAGGAATAAAAAGCAAGAACACAGATCTTTTAATTTGTAGCAGGATTCATAAGACGTTCCGGAGTATATGTAGTGCTTAACAGGCACAAGCGGCAGTGTAACAAGCTCCAAAACTGTATATTCCATCTTAAGACACAAACTGGTTTAGACAGTAATGGACACTCTTTGTCCAGTAAGACAGAATAAGACAGACCGACAGCTTCTGGGAATTTCTTGAATAACTACATCACTGGGAGTTAAAATAGGAGACTCCCTGTGTTCTTGGCTTCAGCTCCTAGGAAGGGCTCCGGGGAAGGGATAGTGGTGTGGCCAAGGAGAAGGAGCTTAGGAAGCAGGAGGTTGCATACTCCAAGGAGCATGAAGGAAAACCAGCAATGGCTGACCTCACAGGACAGGAGAGGTGACATTTATAGATACAGTGTTCTGCTGGGAGCAGTTTGGGTTGTGAAATGTATCTTTACTTCATGTTTAGAGTTTGTACTGATCCCGTTAGGGCATTATGGAGCTTTCTCTACTGCATGGGTGGCTGCTCATTCTTGACTTAAGAAGCAGCAGAGAGAGGGCAGCCTGGCACTCAGGAGTTAGTCAGACTGGCAGCTCGCTGTCATTCAGCCATTCTTTGGACTGGTGCTGCTGGTGCTGCTAGATATTCAAATGCTAAAATATTGCCCCTGAGGAGATCCTCATATACACCAAATGATGCTATGTAAACCTTCTCCCTCAAGTTATCCCTGGCTGGTTATTAAAGATGCCCATGGCCTAGGTTCAATAGAAGAGAGAGGGGCAGGACTCAGGCAGGGGCCACAAAGAGAGTGAAGAGGAAGAAGGAAGTTACCATGCATGGTAACAATCTTTATAGACTGAGGAGGGAAGAATGCATTGAAAGGGTGTGTCTAAAACATCCTTAACTGTTCCTAGTAGCTATGCCAAGAACTGTCCTCAAAGGCATATGGGGAACAGGTGTGGGCCAGCTAGGGGAAACTTAACACTGAAGTACTGGTTGCATTGCTCCCAAGATCCTTGGGCAGTGGAAATCTCTGAGTTATCTTATGACTCTCAACCGAAGACATGTTTAGCATGATGTTGAGTGTTTGAAAAGTGTAAGATTCATCCTAAGCAACTGAAAAGAGCTGCAGTCCAACCTCTCAAAGTATGTCTTACCCAATCATGGAGGCCTCTGAGAGCTGCATAGGGTGGAGCCCGATGGCAGGCTTTTTCTCTAGGGCAAGCATGGAGACGCAAACTGGCTTGCATTCCCCTCCCCTAGCTACCTGTTCTCCCCTTTCCCAGTATTTGGGTTAAAACTCCTTAGTGGATATGAAGCATTTATTTAGGAAGCCCTCAACCTCACACTGCCTCAGGAAACCTGAGGATTGCCAGGCTTTGAACATTTTACTTGACTGCACCGGTCCTAGTCCTAACATTCTGCCTTAGAGCCTCACCTCAGATTATGTTATGAGTAACTTCAATCTCCCTCACGTGGCATAGACCATGTGTTCTGTCATGGCCAGACAAGTCCTGGCCATGTGAGGGTCACATAAAGGACCATATTCCTAAATAAGTTACCAGGGTCTGGACCAGCCACCTCAAGCTACTAAGCCAACAGTAGGTGGGAAGAATGTATTGCCCAGAGTGTATAAAAAGTATTTTTAGAGGTGCCAATTTGGATATTATCATGAAAATTAAATAAACATGAATATATGCAGTACTGAGTTTTAGACAATGGGAATAGAAGTTGAATGCTGAAAAAATATACTTCTAAATATATATATATATATATATATATATATATGTATACATACATATACATAATTGAATGTTTCCCTAATTGTTTCTCCAACATTTGCATATAAATGATTTCTTGTAGAGGCTATTCCCAACTTTAAAAATAATTATGTAATTGAATGTCACACAAACGTGGAGGACTCTTAGAAACATTGTGGAAAGAGTATGTTTAAAGGGAATTTTAAATCTTGAAGGCACATTAGAATTTGTACGTGCTGCATTTTGGCATCTGGGCTGTGCTGATGGAGTCACTTTTGTCACCACCTTCCCCTTGCAGGTTGACTTTATTTGTGCTGATAGTCCAGGTTTTAAGCTCCGTGGTCAATCTAGCTTCATTTTCTATCTCACTTTGTAGAATGAATATTTATTAGAGAATTATGTAAAACTATTTTTAGCTTATAAATTTTCACCCATCTTTGTCCAGGAGGACTCCACAGTTACCACAGACTCTCCTGCCAGACAAGCAGATGCTTAGAACCGTCTAGGCATTTTAATAAATTGTGGAATTTCAAAGTGTAAAACAAAAATACTACTTTGACATATTATTTCTAGAAAAGCAAATTTGAAAAAAAAGAGAGAGAGAAAGGAAAAGCAGACCCTTGAGGGGGGAAGCTATACTTTAAATAACTAAATTAACTATTTGTAAACCACTAGCTTGTCCTGTCCTATGTTGAAGACATTGGTACTTCTCCTATGAAATGTGGAATGTTGTTAGCTGAGGTGACAGCTGTACTTCTCCTCATTACTCCTGTGTAAAAGTGTCTGCATGAACATTGTTTGTATGTGCACTTGTGAAACTAAAGGAAGAGCCACCACGTCTAGGCTCACCTGTGTGGCTTCTCGTCAGCACCTTGTCCCCAAGGGAAGCACAGGTGGCTCATTTAGAAGCAGCCATACACTCAGAGAGTGGCTGCCTATACATGGGCTTTCCTGTGCTCCTCTCCTGTTGTCATGGACCCTCAAGAAACCATGTAACTCGGCATGTGACCTCCTTGGCTGGGGGCCACCAACACAAGGGTGACCTCACTCGTCCTTAGACACTCGCTGATGGATCTATGACACCACTCGTGAGGTTGAGCCCTGGAAGTGGCTGCGACTGTACAGTGAAGTATGGTGTTTTATCCAGTGAAGCTATTACCTGTTCACTGTGTGTTGAGTGAACACATGATGTTCTGCTAACATCTGCTATAGGCTCGGTGGGAGAACGTGTCTCAAGAAAGTAATGTGGAAAGTAATTGAGGAAGACACCTATCAGCTATATCTGGAGTCTACATGCACATGAGTCTGCACACACACGTAGCAACATGGTAACTGTTACATGTTGGTGTTCAACCAGAACCAACCACAAGCTCTCAATGAACAAGGATTTTTTATTTTTAACTCTTTAGCATCTAATGCTCTTCTTCAGCATAAATCAGGAGTAGACAATGTGCTTTATGGTCTCAGTAACCAGTGAGTAAAACAAAGGTGATATATATATATATATATATATATATATATATATATATATATATACCTTAGAATGAATCCTCAGCTAGATAAGGAGAGCAGTCATGTCTGTGCATTCTGTCTCTGTCTGCTTCTCTTCCTCCATGCCTCTTTAGTTTTGACATCCATTAATGTATTCTACCCAAAAAAATAATATAAAAAGAACAAATATATTGGCTTAGGGAGATAATGCCATCAGCAAATTGCTTGCCTTACAAGCATGAGGACCTGAGTTCAGTTCCCAGAACTCACCTTAGAAGCATGTCCTTAGCAGTACATAGTTGGAAAGTTTGAGGACACAAAGAGAGGTAGATGGCCAGGCTCACTGAGAAGGCAATCTGGCCAAGATGGTAGGCTATAAGCTCACTGGGAGAATGTGTCTCAAAGAGTAATTTAAGAAGACACATAACATCTATGTCTGGCATGAACATGTGTATATGCAAAAACACACGAGAGAAGTTATTTTGCCCACAAATATCTTTCATCAATAAAAATAAATTTGACTGATCTGAGAGAATTACTAGATATGATTGATTAGTATCAAAAGTTTCATCGTCAGAGATTTTAATTAAATTAGATTTTGAAGATTACTATTGAAATTTCACTTTTATATCAGAGTGTCAGTTCCACCTTCAAATTTATAATCGAAATTAAATGTGAAAACAAAAAGCTACAGTATATGGTTATACTGAACAGAAATGCTAGAAAACTGTTCATACCAGGCCATGTAACTAAGATGCTTCCCTGTGATGGTGAAACCTGCAAAGACTCTGGGAATGTTAACTTGGAAGCTCAAATGGTCTGTGCCTCCTCTTGTCACCTATGTCCCTCCCTTCATTTAAAAAGATGGGAATGGACAGCTTGCACATGTCTTTGGGAAGGACCAGGAGCAAGACCAGCAAATGAGGTTCCAAAGCTTGAGTGACCTGCTGTGCTTCAGCTGGGGTGGCACAGGGGCACTTCTTGTCAGGTTGCTAAACAATTGTCACAATCTACGCTAAGTCATAAGTCTTATTTTCCAACTGGAACCTAAGAGGACCCAAAATGCCTTCTCCTGTGTGTGAATAGTCTCTGAAATATGTTTATTTAGCTCCTAATTATCATCAATTAAAGGTTCTGTGCTTCCCCAACACATCAGGAAGCTTTAGTGAGTGCTGATCTCTGAGTCAGTGCTGGGCTCAAGTTCAGATACCACCTAACACAGGTACCTGATCCTTGCTTGTGCTCAGTGCACACCCTTTCTGCTTTGAGAGCCCTGCTCTCCCTCCTCCACATGAGCTAACATGTGCTCATCTGAACTACTGTCCTCTAACCCTACCTTTGATAGTTTTGCAGCGACTCTGCCTCCCTATCTGCTCTCACTCCATTCTGCTCCACATGACCACAAATGGACTCTTAAATGCTAGGTCTGTGGTGTGTGTCATTCCGAGTATCCCTGTGGGTGTATGGTTGTTTGTATGCCACTCCCAGCACCTCTACAGCAATGTGAGCCAGGCTTAGTGATACATGAGTGTCAGGGCATTGTGTTTTGTATCCCCCAACTCATCTCCTCCTCCATTCTACGCATCTGATTCCACCTCTTTGACATCCAGCTTCAGCAGATACAGATGTTATAGGTGGGCTGCACATCATTCATTCTTCTCTGGTACACTGGGAATCATGACTACCATACTTCTCTATGTACAATAATGTTTTTTTCTCTGCCATGCCCAAGAATTTCCTTTCCAGTATGTTTCACTCTGGTTTGAGGACTTGGTAAGGTACCTGTACTTCCTTCTAGAACTATCCAAATGGTTTTCTTCCCGACAGTACCTAGACATCTTTATGTGCTTCTATACCACGTCTTCTCCTCCACCATTTAGCAAAATGCCTTGCCAGTATTTAGCTTCTTGGTTACAGAGCAGAAAGTGGGGCTTCTTTCCTCTATTCCCTGAGCCCAACAGTTTGCCAATGACTCTGGTGTTGGCATCCATGTGGTGGATAAACTGAGGAAGGCAGCTGTTGGGGGTCAGTGTTTTGAACCACTGTCCAGGGTAGATCCGGATGCCTGCAGGGGCTGCTGCCAAAGGCAGCCAATGATTAGAAAAGGTGCTCAGCTGACTGTTTTCTGAGGAAACAAAGCTTAATTTACTGGGGCTGGCACTCTCTGTGGCCAGTGGAAAACTATGAACTCTTTTAAGTCCTTGGAGCCAGCAAAAAAAGAGAAGGAAAGAGAGAAAATTCAAACACACACACACACACACACACACACACACATTAGATAAAATGAAAGGCAGAGTTCAATGACTTCATATACCCAAATATACATTCATAACTACATCATGGATACAGACGTACAGACAGACATGTACATATTCACACATAGAATGGTTAGAGCAAAGCTTCAGCAAGCTAACTCCAAATATTCCACACATACAGACATAAATTCACATGACTGGTGAATGGAAGGAACAATGTTTCAGCCCCCATTCACACAAACTTTATACATGCATACATAGTTCATGGATGGGAGAGACAATGTTCCAGCCACACTGCACCATAATTTACCACACCATACTTCACTTTATTCTTTCTTCCATGGCTTAGGTATCCCAGCAAAATCTTTCAAGCAGAATACGGTTACAATGTGATTACATTTTAGTTTTGCTTATAGTGAATGATTATAAAAATAACAATGTGTTTCTCAGTACCTTTACAGGAGATAACATTAGGTAGTACAGGTAAAGAACACAAATTATTCTCAAAAGGCCACATACGTTCTTAACCAACTAGCTATAGATTAACAAAATGTAAGCAAGCAAGGCAGTTTTCTCAGCAAGCAGGTAGCAACAATTTGCAATTACAAGTAAAGAAGTAATTTTGTTATTTATCTTTAAAAGTAATCTCGAAAGAATCTTAAAAGAATCACAAATCTAAACTTCTGTTTTAAAAAAGTCATTATTTACCTTAAATTCTAAAAATGCATATCTACTCATCAGCAATTCTTAATAAATCACATCACAAAACTGAAGGCAAAAATGGGTATAAGAAATCAACCATCACCAGTCCAGCCTCGGTACAAATCACGTCAGCCAGTGCTGCCATTGTTCTTGTTCCCTGACCATAAAGGTCCCCAGCTTGACTAATGAGAGTGTGCCTTTCTGAACCTCAGATTGTTCCCTAAGATTTTCTACATCAGAAACCATCTCAACCTAGCTTCACTAACAACGTCTTTATTTTTCCACATGTTTCCTAGGGTGGGAGTCATTGTTGACAATTTATATCTCTAAGCTCTTCTCTGGGATGCGGATAGAATCAGTAATCTGCTCCAGCAGCAATGCCTGAGAGAGATCAAGCTTTAGTACTGTGAATGCCAGAGACACTGTCCAGGGGAGGGCTGGAAGCCTCCTTTAAGTTTCCATACAATTCTTAGATTGAGAGGGATGTAAGGGC
This sequence comes from Rattus rattus, assembly GCF_011064425.1. NCBI lineage: Eukaryota > Metazoa > Chordata > Mammalia > Rodentia > Muridae > Rattus > Rattus rattus. The sequence goes on from NC_046166.1 coordinate 67,748,210, forward strand.
ATTAAACAGAGCAGAACTCCATAACAGCATGGAGTCCTCAGAACACACAGTCCTCGGGGCCATGCCACATGGAGGCTCACCCATGTGGCTGTGATGACCCCTGGGCAGCATTCCTTGAGTTCTGAAGCATTTGCTGTCCTTCCTGTGGGGCTCAAAACTGATGACAGCGTCTTAGCAAGGGAATCAAGGTTCTTGGCTGGAGTTTCAAGCTTGGTGTGTGGAGAATGGCTCCAGGTGAGTCAGAACTTCAGTCGGCTGCTCTGCTGAACTTTTCCCTGCTCTATACAACCCTGCCCTGAAATACAAAAAGGATGAAGATGTAATGAGAAATCAGAGGGTGAGGAATATGAATTCCTCTACATAGACACCTCGGAGTGGCTGGTGTCCCGATTCTTGGCTTCTTCCATTAGGGCAGAGCCAACCAGATATAAAGCTTTTTGTTTTGTTTTGTTTTGTTTTGTTTTGTTTTATTTTGTTTTGTTTATAATTTAGACAAATTAGATGTAGACAAATTCAGAGTGGTGTAGTAATATTTCAGGATCAACTTGAAGAGACCTTATCTTCATTAACCTTGTTTTATCCTTTAATTAAAAAAATATTAGTGTATTTTTATTGTACAGTCATGAGTTATTTGATAAAATGCACTGGGAGCTTTTAGGGGCAACAGGAGGCATATCATTATCTGACCTCCATCATAGACCTCTTGACTTTCCTGTCTCTTCCCAGAGGTCAGGAGCTCACATTTCAATTTGAGTACATCTTGATCACTATTGTCATTTTACTGAAAATTCGCAATTTCTTGACACGGGGGGGTCTCACATCAAAAATAATAAAAAGTGATGTTAAAAGACAATGTGTGGGCTCTTTCTTCCTCCTCCTCCTTCTCCTCCTCCTCCTTCTCCTCCTCCTCCTCCTTCTTCTTCTTCCTCTTCTTCTTCTTCTTCCTCTTCTTCTTCTTCTTCTTCTTCTTCTTCTTCTTCTTCTTCTTCTTCTTCTTCTTCTTCTTCTTCTTCTTCTCTCTCTCTCTCTCTCTCTCTCTCTCTCTCCCTCTCTCTCCCTCTCTCTCCCTCTCTCTCTCTCTTTTCTCTCCCATGCCACCCCATTCTCTCTCCCCATAGTAACTTCTCTGACTTTCGGCCTTTGAGCCAGTGATCTCACCCAAAAGCAGCTTTCCAATAAACCTGTCTTTAATATATTCTTAAAAAAAAGAAAAAGATAATATGCAGAAAAATACTTAATATGTGGGGGAAATTAGGTCAATCAATGAAAAATTACATTGCCTTATAAATCAATGGAAACCTATAGTAACCATGACCACGGAGTGACACAGATTATAACTTGATATTTTCAAACCAAATGCAAACACTGCACTTAGAGAATTTTATTCTTATGAGTTGTATTTTTAAACACAGGTCAATTAAGACTTCAAGAAGTTCAATATTAATTAACTCTTCTTCTCAAGTAAGTCACAAAAATTAGTTTAAGCAGTAACCCCATACCAACCTCTCATTTCATAAAGCTGCTACTAGAGTTAACAAAATGGATGTTTGGATTTTTTTTTCAGTATACCTTTCCTTTCTGAAGCAGATGTGTGAAATCATTATCCACATTTTAGAGGTGCTAAGCTTTTCTAGATTACTAAGAAAATGATTATTTTGTCATGGCTAAAACACTGCCCACATTGAAATGCTTTATGTAAAACTGTGAGGTACTGGTTTGCCGTGTCTGATGGTTTCAGTTACTCCCAGGAGAAGACACTAGGGCGACAGGTGCCTCCTCTAACCATATTCTATAGGTCACTGAGCAGAAAAGGCACATTCTCTGGGTCACATAGCCAGAGTTATTAATACCCAACTCCAGGTCCTTATCACACAGAGGGATACATGTAAAGGGAAGCTTTAGTTAGGAAATTAGAGGATGGATATTCAGTCTACTTCTATCACTAAATCCTCATTAGATTTGGGAGAACTGTAAGATAAAGGCATGTCTAAGAAAAGAGGTTGTGTAAGGAATATCAAAATGCATAATCATTACAAAAGATATTGGGGAGTAATTTTAATATACTTGATGTTTGGATCTTGTTTTGACTAGAACACATCAAATTCTTGCTGCAACGATGACTTATGAAGAAATCTCTAGAAGAGAGACAGAAGCAAAATGACTAAATATTCAGGCATAGACTATAGCTCCTCATAATGTTTTGACACAAATAACTTGATTTATTTTTTTCAAAGTTCCTGTGGCATGAAGAAAATGTACAGGCAGTATTTAGCCTGTCCCTGGCAGCCTGTGGCTTCATTATAGGGGAGGTTACTTGTCAATATTTTTAAGCTATCATTGTTTAGTGGCATTCATATAAACTATTTCAAAATCTTTTTTAACTTTACATTATATCGAAGATGTCTCTTTTTCATAGACATAATTTTTGTAGATTCAAATAAAATGTCTTCTAGTAACTTGGAATTAAAAAATGTATTGTAGTAAAAAAATTTTCTCCTAAAACCGTGAAGATTTAACATCCTAGTGATGTGAATAACTTTAGACTTCTGTAGTTACAAATCCCTTTATCAAATTTGAAAGTAGTGTTAGATTATTCTCGGAGCAGATGGTATGGGTTGATCTTCTAGCATCATGGTAGACCTGCATTCCTGGACACCCAGAGAGTCAGACATGGGACTCCATGTGTCTACAGAGATGGGTAGCTTGAAGGCTGGAGCCCTAGGCAGACTCTGGTCAAACCCGAGTACCCACACAGACAGTACCCTGTTTCATGGCTTGTGACTAAGCTTCTTTGTAGTGCAAGGGACTCAGACATATCTCTGGAAGATGATATACCTTCCTCTCATTCCATTAAAATATCAACCAACATCTCATCTATGCAACTCCCAGGTAGAAGTGTCTGATTTCTGTTGTAACTGTGTCAATTAACAAGCCATTAGAAATTCAGGAGAACATGCTCTCTTTGGTGGATTGACAATTTGACAAGTGAGTTATGGGATGGCCAAATACTCCCCCACCTTCCAGAGTGGAAGGATGTATCTCACAGAAGAACTAGGTAAGCCTACAGGTGTGAAGACTTGAGTGCAGAACTTTTATGAGGCAACATATTTTTTTGTGACCTTTGGAACAAATAATAAAGGTAAAGAAAAAAATAGCACATAACCTAGGAAGCCTCTGTCTGTCTTCCTGATAATGTTCCCTCTCATCAATAAATCGCTTCCTTCCCTCCTTGGCCTGACATGTGGCACAAACAAATTTCTCAACTAAGTGATTAGAAAAGGAACTAAACATAATTCTATAAAACCTGGCTCCACATCAAATTTAGTTGAAATTTTTACTGATATGCATTATCTCTCTCTCTTGTTTCTTTTTTGATTCCTTTTTCTTGCCTCAAATAAGCCATTAGAAGAGGAGAAAATGTTCAACTAAGATCATTGTGGAATAAAAATCCTTGTGGAGCTAGGAGATTTGGTCCCACAAAAAGCATATTTGCTCAGCATGAAGAATACATGTTCTGAGTGCTATCAGAGAAACTAACATTTGTAGACCATCTGGGCAGTGGTGAACAGGCAATACTGAAACCATTCGCTGAATTCCCAAGAGCATTGCTGCTCTTGTTTCATAAATGCAAGCACACATCAACACAAAACAATGTCTTCTGGGGGCTGTGCTCTTTCTTCATGGAAGACATGATTTATTGTGAAACTGGATAGCCGCTGTGGCCATTTGTCTGTATACATTCTCATCTCACTTAAAGTGGGTCTCTGTGTGTTGGGTTAATCTCTCTGTGTGAATGGATATTCGTGTGTGTGTGTGTGTGTGTGTGTGTGTGTGTGTGTGTGTGTGCCTGCGTGTGCACACGCATGTGCACAATTATATGACATGCATTAGTGGAATGGAAACCGTACCCTAACCCAACTATGATTGAGACCATTGCACTAAACAGGCAACTTTCAAAGATTCCAAGCATGTGTACAGTTTAAAAACCTGATCAAACACCCAGTTCACTCAATCTTATCAACAGCCCACCATAGAAATCCAACTGAGGGTTTTTAACTTGTGCACATTCTGAATATGGATCTACATATGACATTTTTATGAATTTACAATATCTGGATTCCGGCTGCTCTTGGCAGATGAACTTTTGGATGATGGTGGGTGAACTTCAGATACTCTGTAGGCTGTGGCTATCTTGGGGGTGGGGGAATAAAGTCTGGAGAGGGTTTCTAGGTGGCCTGCAGTTGGTCTATGACAAGACCTGGGTGGACTATTGAGCAAAGTGGCACACTAGCTTAATGCTTTAGTTGGTTAGGGATCCTAATACAATAGCACTGACAATAAGGCTCAACATTGTCTTCACGGTGTTTATGATTTTCTGCCTAAACCTCTTTTGTTTAATGGATTCCCAAGTGTACGTGCACCTGGGATGATACTAAGCACACTCAGTTTCAGAAGAAGGGACATTTGGGCACCATGTTTGCTCTAGCCAATGGAACCTTCCTGGAGGTGTGAGGTCACTGCCACCTAGCTGATCATTCTGTCCCCTGTTGATGCAGGGCCTGGGCAGGATTGCCCCCTGAGTACAGTTTAGATGACATCCCGTCCGAATTCCAAAGCCATGTTCAACAGCATCAGAACGATCCGGGCTTACATCACTCAGGCCTAGTGCAGCACCAGGGTTCAGGGAGACTTGTGCTTATGCTGCACAAGACTCCAGTATTTCACGGAGATGGCATCATTGCAAAGCCCCAGGGCTGCATGCAACTGAGGCCCTTTTCTTATTCCCACACTGAATTGTGGCAATTCAAACTGTCCCTCTGCAGTAACATGACAGGTGCTTCTGCTCTTGCATTTCAGTTTTCCTACATGGTTAGCATTTGAAAACAGAGCGAAGTTACTGTGAAGATAATGATTCTGTGGCCAGTGAAGTCTGATACTGCAGATCGGGGAACTTTGCAAAAGAAAGCTGTGGTGGGGTGCAGCCCAGGAAAGGAACAGAAGCCTGCACTTTCCTTTCCATTCCATCAAAAAGGAGCAAGACTTTGTCTTGCTTATTTAAAGCTCCCTGGAGTAAAACCAGATTGCAAATGTAAAGAGCAATTCTCCTCAAAGGCTTGCAAGCTCGACAGGCAAACAGTGTGGAAAGTTGCAGATCCATTTTCAAATTTAATCTAATTTAGCAAAGAAAGGTTAGGTAGGAATGGAAGCAAACAGACCACATGACTCCACAAACATTCTAGCTCTGCTTTTTATAATCATTGGAATTTGCATCAAGATCTACAGAGCAATATGTTAGTGTAAGGCTGTCTCCACAGGCAGCCCTAAAATACTGCCTCCCTTGGACACGAGGTACAGCTCAGAACCACAGTGGCTAAATCTTCATTTTGGTCATCAGCTCATTTAAAGGTTCATGGTAAGATGGCTCTGTGATTCCTTTTGCAGTCTGAGCTGCTGAGGTCCTCAGGTGGCTCTAGACCAGGCTACAGGATCATGGCCGTCTGGATCTCCTGAGACCTGGTTTGGATTAGTGACTTGGTGGTTATGCGTGTATTCTATATGTGCATGAAGGTGGGAGGTTAAGGATGGGTGTCTTCTTCAATTGTTCTCCATCTTATTTTGGGAGACAAAGTCTCTCACTGAACCTGGAGCTCAGTGACTTGCTGGCAAGCTCCAGGGGTTCCAGTTTTTATCTTCTACCATAGCAGGCATTTTATGTAGTTACTGAGGATCCAGACTCAAGTCTTGTGCTCCCGAGACAGGCACATAACCAATGGACCAAGTTATTTCCCAAATCCAAACAACACCTTTTTAACTCTCATGGTGTTTGAGATCTTGGAGGTAGGGAAATTGCCAGGAGGTGGGTGCTGTGGGTTTTCTTGCACAACGCTCTCACAACAGCCATTTGACACTCTCACTATGGGTGTCTGAGTTGAACAGGAGCTACATGTGGAAGCTCTGAGCTTACGGCTGGAAGGCATTTTGAGCGGGAGAAAGCAGCGTGCTGACCAGAGGTGGGGATGTGATGTCAGAAACACAGAGCCCTTGGGAGGCAGAAAATAGACAGAGGGGTGACTATGGCAACCATACTCTTTAGAACAATGCCATTTGCTTTTAGATCTCACCAAAACCCACAACTCCTTTTTTCCTTGGAATAACACCTGTGTCCTTTTCTTCCAACACTTGACGGTCTCTCATTTAAAGGCTGAAGTGCGTTCTCTCTTGAGTTGATTCACCTGTCCCTTTCTCCCTCTAGGTTTTGACCTAGTGAAATGTGAGGATCCAGGCATCCCTAACTATGGCTACAGGATCCGAGATGATGGTCACTTCACAGACACTGTGGTTCTCTACAGCTGCAACCCAGGCTATGCAATGCATGGCAGCAGTACCCTGACATGCCTGAGTGGGGACCGAAGGGTGTGGGACAAACCTATGCCTTCCTGTGTGGGTGAGTCGGTAACACTGGGTCAGACTCCAATGAAAAGCCAGTTCAAAGAGTTAATGCTCCATGTGGCTTGGGACAAGTTCCTGGGAAAGGGGATGTTTGTATATATGCTGATTATATCCCATGGTAAACATAGCAAGATCTACTCCTCCTGCTAAGGTCCCAACCACAAACCAAAGTTCAGTCTACCACAGTTTGCTCTTGGAATCAAGGAGTTCACTAGACTTCCTCATAATATATTGTGTGAGGAGTTATTGGCAATAGCATGGGTGGTCTCAAAGCAGCCATACTGGAAGGTGTGTACCCAGAATGCATGGTAACTCCCACATGACTTGTAGATTGAGGTTCCCACACCCAGTTCTTCCCCACCTACCTACTCTAGCCCTTCCCTGAGACTACAAAGCTATGTGTAATTAGGGCAGAATTGTATGCAACTGATTGTGGGAAGGGGTAGATACTCAGGTGAAGGTTATCACCCTCTCAGCTCCACCTTCTGTGAGGCAACAATCAACAAGCCAAAGATGATACTCATTTGCGAGTAGTTCTGGCCAAACTCCTGAAACTGCCAGCATTATGACTGGGAGGATAGTCCTCTGCACCAGATCCCAAGACAGGTATGCAAATATGTGCACGTTCTAGGAATAAAGGATAGACAGCCTATACTTTGGAGTTTTGGCTACATGTATTGTTGTCACTAGAACTAGGGCAAGAGAGTGTTAATGTTTGTGTGCTTAGCTGTGATAGCTCTGGGGGTTCAGGCTACCTGTTCCAGTTTAGCATAGAAAGAAGGAAAAGAGACGTGATGGGCAGCTGACTCATTCCTCATCTATCAATTAATACAGGCATGCTAGGCTTTGCTTGCAAAACTAAACAGGAATTCAGGCAGGCAGACATCCAAGTAAACTTCCCCTCTCTTGTCTTTTACAGCGGAATGTGGTGGTCTCGTCCATGCAGCCACATCAGGACGCATACTCTCTCCTGGCTACCCTGCCCCATATGACAACAACCTTCATTGCACTTGGACCATAGAGGCTGATCCTGGCAAGACCATCAGGTACTTGCTGTGTGGTATCAATCATTAGGCAGTGGGAGGTCTGTCTGGTCAGTGTCCTTGCAAGAGAAGCAGTAGGCCATGCACTCTATGATTAAAACCTGTGAGCTTATGAAGAAAGCATTCTGCCGTGGCTACACTTTTCCTCACATTTTTATAATTGTATGTTCAGCTGCCTTCAATAAGTGGAAGAACCTGTGTCTGACAGTGAGCTTTGCTGTATAACATGGTACCATCAACACTGACTACTAATTCTGTGGGTTCCCTATGTATCTTAAAAGTGTGCATGAGGTACGTTGAGCTGAACTTCCATATTCATCCTCCAGCATTCAGCCTAAACTAGGTGGTCTGAGAAGGTCAGAGACCCTCCCTGAGTTCTCTTCCTATAGAATAAGTTATGGTGGAGTAGTAGTCTTAGCAGTAAGAAAGGACAAATTATGTCTTCACATGTAAGTATGGTAAGCCATGTGCCAAAGCAGACCTCAGAGACCAGCCAGGGTTCCAGGTGAGAAGAAATCAATTCAGTCCCTATCATTGTTAATAAAAGAAAATCAGAGGATCAAAACAAAACATAAAACAAAACAAACACAACAAAGAAACAAAACAGGAATCAGCCTGTGGTTCTAGGAGAAGGTAGAACAACAACAACAACAAAAATGCCAATTTACAGTTAGAGCAATAAAGTGGATTGTGGAAAACTGAAGAAAACAGAAATATTTAAATCAGGTTTTCTGTTGCAACCATGTGTTCATGGTGAGGTTTTTAAGCCCACAAATAGCAGTATTGTTAAAGTTCTTATGGGTCATCTATGCAAGCTCAGCACATCATGCAGAAGGCATGTAAGGATCCACTGACCTCACATTAGATCCTCATCATGTAAGAGGACTTCAAACTGAGGAGATGAAAAAGAGAGAGAGAGAGAAAGAAACAAGAGAGATAGAGAGGAAGAGAAAAGAGGAGGGAGGAAGAGAGGGAGAGAGAGAACCACTGATGTGTAGATCAGTAGACAGGAGACTCTTAAAGAGTGGGAAAGGGACAGCACAATGAGGAGGAAGGAAACATGTGCATGATGGGGACTAAAATTCAAGGCGCCTTCTCTACACATAGAAAAATGTTATCATGAATCCTATTATTTTGCCCCCTCACTACATGCAAATAAGAACATTCATAAATACCTTATAGTTAGTTCATTTAAATTTTATTGTATGCTTGATCAAGATAAAGGACTGATGTATCAGAAGAGTACCAAGGTGAATTTGAGTAGCAGAATCAATAAAGTTTGTTGTTGTACACCAAGCAACATGTAAGTAAATATGAAATCATTGAGGGGTGTACACCTAGCTGAAATGATACAGAAATCATTCCTCTGGCTCTAAGGAATAGAAAAAATTCACCATTGTGAATGACTCTGTGAAAACAGTTTTCTGATTCTTTGGAGGATTTCAACATTTATGTTTCTTGGAATTCTCCTGTGGATGAAAAAGGGCAGTGTCTCCCCTGAATGAGATCAACTGTTGGGTCAAACCAAACTGGCCTCCATTAAGTATTGATAAGAAAGGAAAGAGATAATCAGCAAAGAATTGTGTTATGTAAAGTTAATAAGTATAGAATTTTTATTTTATTTTTTTCTTTATTATGTGTGGGCATAGTGCAAAAGGTATACAAGTATGCTAAGGGGCCTAACATAAAGATTGAGTGTTATTCACAGGGACTATTCATCACCCTTTCTATCTGTTTGTTGGTGGTGGTGGTGGTGGTGGTGGTGATTGGTGGGGTTTTGTTGATATTATCGTTGTTTCTTTTTCTTTGATTTTCCTAAGTCAGTGTCCCTCACTGCCCAGAACTCACCAGCTGGACTAGGCTAGCTGGCGAGAGAACCCAAGGAGACTGCTTGTCTCTGCCTCCCCAGTGCTGAGAGGAGAAGGCTGTGCCACCATCCCCAGATTTTTATGTGGGTTCTAAGGATCAAGCCCAGATTCTTCAGCTGGCATGAAAACACATCACTGACTGAGCATTTCCCCACTTGACGCTTTTCTAGTCATCAGCCTGGAGGCAATTCTATAAGCATCTATCCCATTGTACAACATTCTCACTCCACACCTCCCCTGAAAGTAAACCTTTTTGAATGTGTCAGCGCAACTTTAAAACATTTATTTAAGTATTTATTTATTCACATTCCAAAATGCTGCCCCCTCTTAGTCTCCATCCCTGAGAGTTCTTCTCCCCATCCTTTCACTTCTGAGAGGACAGCCACACCTCCCAGTATCCCCCCCCCCACCCTGGTGCATCAAGTCTCTGCAGGATTAGGTGCATCCTTTCCCACTGACTCCAGACAACGCAGCCCTCTGTTACATATGTGCCTGGGACGCTGGACGAACCATTATATAGTCTTTGATTAGTGGCTCAGTTTCTGCGAGTTCCTAGGAATTCAGATTAGTTGACACTTTTGTCTTCCTGTGGGGTTGTCATCTCCTTGAGGGCTTTCAATCCTTTTAACTCTTCCATAGGAGTTGCTGATTGCCATCCAGTGTTTACCTGTGGGCATCTGTATTTGTCTCAGCCAACTGCTGGGTAGAGCCTTTCAGAGGCATGCTATGCTAAGCTCCTGTCTTCAAGCACAACATAGCATCATTAACAGTATGAGAACTTGGTGTCTGCCCATGGGATGAGTCTCAATGAGCCAGTCACTGGTCAGCCATTCCTTCAGTCTCTGCTCCCTCTTTGTCCCTGAATTTCGTTAAGATGGGATCAATTTTGGGTTAAAAGCTTTGTAGGTGAGTTGTCATTCCCATCCCTCCACTGGGGAGTTAATCTGGCTACTGCAGGTAGTCTCTTCAGGTTCCATAGCCCCACTGTTGGGCATTTCAGCTAAGATCACCTGCATTGACTCCTGGGGGCTCCCTCATCCCTCCTCTCCGGGACTTTCTAAAGAATGTTCCCTATCCCTACCTTCTACCTGGCAGTTACTTATTTCCATTAATTCTCTTGGCCATCTGGGCCCCTCTCCTGTCTCTCTGCATGCCTGATCCTGCTCCACCCCATACCCCTATCCTCCTCTGTCCCACCCAGATCCTTCCCTCCCTCCCTCTCTCCTTCTGCCTCCAATGATTGTTTTGTTTCCCCTTCTAAGTGGGATTCAAGCATCCTCACTTGGGCCTTCACTCTTTAAATTCTTACAGTCGATGGGGTGTATCATGGGTATTCTGAACTCTGTGGCTAATATCCACTTATCAGTGAGTATATTAGTATTCATATCCTGCCCTTTTGGGTGTGCGTTACCTCACTCAGGATGGTATTTTCTAGTTCCATCCATTTGCTTGTAAAATTCATGATGTCCTTGTTTTTAATCACTGAATAGCATTCTATTGTGTAAATGTACCACATTTTCTATATCATTTCTTCAGTTGAGGGCTATCTGGGTTGCTTCCAGTTTCTGGCTATTGCAAATAAAGCTGCTCTGAACATAGTGGAGCAAATGTCCTTAGGGTATGGTGAAGCATCTTTTGGGTATATGTCTAGGAGCCGTATAGCTGGGTCTTCAGGTAGAAATATTTCCATGTTCTGAGAAACCAATTGATTCCAGAGTGGTTTTGCTAGTTTGCAATCCCACCAATAATGGAGGAGTGTTCCTCTTTCTCTATGTCCTCAATATCATAAGCTGTCACTTGACATTTTACCCTAGCCATTCTTAGGGTTATTTTCATTTATATTTCCCTGATGACTGAGGATGTTGAATATTTCTTTTGAGTGATTCTCAGCCATTTGAGACTCCTCTGTTGAGAATTCTCTGTTTAGTTCTATACTTCATTTTTTTTTGATTGTGTTATTTGGGTTTTTTGAGTCTAACTTCTTGAGTTCTTTATATATTTTAGATATAAGCCCTCTGTCAGATTTAGGGTTAGTGAACATCCTTTCCCAATATTTAGACTGCCATTTTGTCCTGTTAACATTGTTATTTGACTTAAAAAAGCTGTTCAATTTTATGAGGTCCCATTTTTTAATTCTTGACCTTAGCACCTGAGCCACTGGTGTTCTGTTTAGGAAATTTTCTTCTGCCAGCACAACTTTTTAATTCAAAGAAATTAAACAATCAATAAGCGAAGAGAGAGGCATAAGTATTTGTAAATAATTTACTAAATTGATATTCAACTCACCTATCCATAATTTTGATGAAGTAACTCATTTCAGAAAATAGGCTTGACCTTTGAAAATGGTGGCTTAGAAAATAACTAAAAGTACACATTGTACTGTTTTGTTTTGTTTTGTTTTGTTTTAATTTCACTATGCTCACAGAACAGAAGCTGATCTTGGTTTGCAATATGTGCTGGGAGTTTAACAAGCCTTAATAATTTCACTGGAGACATAGTCAATACAGCCTATGTTTTCTATCTGCAAATTACGAGTAAACACAGTGCAGTTTGTCCTATGACAAGAGGAAGCCTTGCTGTACATTCGTGCTATGACTTTTAAATACAGATGATTCTCATGGTCTAAATATTAGTGAGCAGCTTCATGGGGAAATAATGCAAGGGTTGCTGCATTTGCTGAGAGAGTTGTAGCTGGATCACTTTTGAATCCCTGGAAGGCCAGATCATTCTTGGATGCTGTTTTGTCAAGAAAGGTGAGAGAAAAGGGAAATATGACCATCATGAACTATTTGTTCTGAAAAAGATTGTAACTCTAACGTTTTTCATGATGTGTATGTGTGTGTGTGTGTGTGTGTGTGTGTGTGTGTGTGTGTGTGTGTGTGTGTGTATGGGACTATGCTATATGGGTTGTAGGACAAGTATAGATTATAGGTCGGCTGGCCCTCCCTACACACTTTCCTATCCCAGTGATTCCTTTTCATTCCATTGGAGAGTTCTGCAGAGACTTTTGTTTATAACTTTAACATGCTATAATTATCTGATGATCTGAATTAAATTAAAAGTCTAATAACAAAGCACCATAACAGATTTGGTCCTATTAATGATTGCAAACTAATGTTTCTCTGAGAAACTGCATGCACTTCAGTGCTGAGCATGACTGTGATTTATACAATAAAAATGGTGAGATGTGAATGCCAGTAAAGGGTACCAAGGGCTATATTTTGCATCACCCCAGAGTACACCGTATCTTAGACTTGAGTGCCTTTCTGTGGTAGTTCAGAGAGATCTCTTTGATTGTGTTGCTGGTCCCAATTTTCCATGGGAAATTGTATTGGGTGGTCTAGTGGAAGGGAACTCAAAGCTTACAGAGTATTAACATTACAATAATAACATTATCAACATTGCCAATATCATGTCTAATATAGACTTTTAAAGAGAAAAATGGGTTTATTTATGACATTGCTCTCAGTTTGTCTGCATTGCAGTATCTTAGTGGTAGGCAGCAGATGAGCCCAGAACCTTTCAATCTACCTTTTGTCACAGGTGTCTTGAGTGAGGTTTGTTTAGGGAACCACCATATTCATTTGACAGGACAGATAAAAGAACTGTACATCATGGAAAATGACCCAGCAAGAGAGTGAGGACATGGAAGCAAAGTGGAGTGACAGCTGAAGAGAAGAGGGTCATCGAGAAAGAAGAAGAGTTGGAGATCACAGAGTCAGAGTATGAGCATGATCAAGATCTCAAGCAGGGATGGGGAAGCATCAGGCATAGGGAGGACAAAAGAGCCATCAAGGGCAGAGAAGGGGCTCAAGTTAGGGTCCACTCAGGGGCTGTGATTTGAATTTTTATAAGTTCCACCTCCTGCACTTTCTTTCCTTCTCACTGATTGGTCCTGCCCAGTGTCTTCCTTTAGATAGACACACACTTCTGTCCCTTCAGTAACCTATACCTCCTATACAGTCCTGCGGAACCCTGCTACAACTCCTTGTTTGACCCTGTAAAGTTCCAAGGGCCTATTCTCTGACCTCATCATTGTGCAGCTCTCTTGTTATACTGTGAGCACAGTATTACATTTTATTCATTAAAATTTGATGTTGTGTACTTATAAAACTAGGGCACACATATTTTTGTGAAGCATATATCATCTCTTTACCAGGTATTACCATTCCACATGACAAATATCTCATATCAATCTATTTGTGCGGTTGCTCCTTGGCATTTGTAGGTGATTAGGCCAAATAAGACACAGAGATAGTCGAGTCTACCTTACATGCACTGTTTATGTGTAACCTTCATGAATGATCACTGCCTCATTGGTCACAAGAGTAGCTGCTACCCCCTAGTGCAGCAGATGCTGTGCTAACAGCTGGAGTGGCTGTACAGGTCAATGGCAACACAAAGAAATGCATGCATGTACATCACAGAGGCAACTATGAATATTAATTTTAATTTGATTGAAGTTGTGGGTCTACAAGACATTGGTTAGTGTGTATTATGAACATGAATAATTAAACATCTTTTCTCTTGTCAGATGTTTGTACTGCTAGCTTACCCACAATGATTTGGCAAGCAATCTTACAAGAAAATCTTTGTCCATGTTTATGATTAATTCCTTAGAACAAATCCCAGGAAATAATTTACTGAATTAAACAGTTTGAGCATTCCCAAATTCCTTAATACAAATCCTTCTTTGGGGCATTCGCCTGTTTGTCAAATGATGCAAACCTTCTAATTTGACTTACTTTAACTTATAATAGAACATTACCTTAAAAAGAGAAGAAAGTTTAAAAAGATGTTTACTAAAACCTTAGAAAAAAGATTTACAAAACAGTTTGAAAATATATTTTTTCTGTGAAAATGCAAATACTTAAGTTTGATTTGCATAATATCTACTTACTTATGGAACTGCATGGATTTTGTTCTCCTGAAGGGTTTTTCAGTTAGTAATCATGATTAGATTTCTATGCTTTTATTGGCAGACCCTGTTCTCTGAAATTGTTGAAAATGACTCCATTGTCTGAACATATTTTAATTTATTTAAATAACATTTGTTGATAATATTTGAGTTGTTCCCCATTTATTCTGTGTTGTAAGAAATACAAAGTCAGCAATGTCCTCCCAACGTGTCACCTGAAATCCCTCCATGATAGATATGTAGCTGGGATTACTCTGTATGTATATTTAGATTTTCACAGCCATGACCAAACTGTTGTGCAGGAGCATGTGTGGCCAGAGGCAGGATATGATAACGTAACCACATTCTCTAGTCCAGTAATCCCAGACCCAAGCATATTAGCTTTTGTAGACCCCTTGCAGTTGGACTCTGGGAAAATTGAAAATGGACTTGATTCTTCCTCTTCAAGGTTTTTCCTGCCAAACTGCTGCTATCTCCCACATCCAAGTCCTGTTTCTGACTTTCAGTGAGATTCTCTTGATGGGAGCACGAGTCAGAACGGGATGGCACAGGGGTTTGTTTGGTGTTGGGCTTGGTCTCCTCAGCTTTTGCTCCCATTGCTGTGCATTTGAACCTGTTGTGTGAAGCCACATAAACCCTATTTAGGTCTGCTCAGAGCACTGGTGGATGCACAGATGGTCTGACTCTGTTTAGGTTATTACAGGTTGTCCTGTGCTGAATAGATGCTTATGGGTCAATTTTAAGTGTAGATTCAGGATTTTAGAGAAGGACAGTGAGTCACATCCTCAGTCATGCAAGACACTGGCTCCATCTAAAGTCAACATTTCGTCTCTTCCACAACATTACTGAAGAGAGTCAAGGACGTTCTCTCAGTCCACCTGCCCTTGAGTCTCTTTCTGTTTTAGCCAGGCCCACTTATTTTAGGCAGCCTTGTGGTTTCCCTATAACTACTCATGACTCTACAATACCTTCTTTGATAGTTGACACATGCAGACTTTACTCTGTTTCCCACATTTCTTGTTAATTTTCATGTGGCATTCTATACCACAAGTACAACATTTGACTGGCTAAGTAATACACACATTGATTCATGTACTTCTAGCCTTGTTATCCTGTCTTGACTTCACAGGTTATCCATTCCAAGATATCCAGTTCATCTTTACTCCATTTTAATTACTATTACAAGTTTCAGATTCAGATTTAAAGTACGTTGTATCATGTATTTTCTTGGTTGTTTTCTGTTCAAATTGAGATAACTGGCCTCCCTTGGCTTTACTTCTGTTGCAGTAAAAATATAAAAGCAGTGGAACTGGTTCCTACACGTACCTTGGTGGTCAATAGTTCCTGCACCAATGAGCCGTTAGAACTAGCTAGAGCTAATTCACCTCAGATTAGTATCTCTCCTGGCAGCTCTCTGCTAGCCACAAACTCTCTGGTTCCACCTATCTAGTAAAATCAAGACTCAACAAACCATAACCCAACAATCTGATTTATATGTTAAATTCTCAATCCACAATACATCCACACAATAAACTTACAACCAATTGATAAGGATATAGACTACCCACCGAGATAAGATATAATTTTCCCATCTAGACAAAACAAAATTCTGTACATATCCATTCCATAAGAATAGTTATTGGGCATATACCCAAAAGAAGCTCCAACATACAACAAAGACACATACTCCACTATGTTCATAGCAGCCTTATTTATAATAGTCGGAAGCTGGAAAGAACCCAGAGCCCTTCAACAGAGGAATGAATACAGAAAATGTGGTACATCTACACAATGGAATACTACGCAGTTATCAAAAACAATGAATTCATGAAATTCACAGGCAAATGAATTGAACAAGAAAATATCATCCTGAGTAAGGTAACCCAATCACAGAAAAACATACATGGTATGCACTCACTGATAAGTAGACATTAGCACAAAAGCTCGAATTACCCAAAATACAACCCACAGACCACATGAAGCTCAAGAAGAAGAACGACCAAAGTGCAGATGCTTAGCTCCTTCTTAAAAGGGGGAACAAAAATATTCATAGGAGGGGATATGGAGGCAAAGTTTGGACCAGAGACTGAAGGAATGGCCATTCAGAGCCTGCCCTACATGGGTATACAGCCCATATATATATATATATATATATATATATATATATATATATATATATATATATATATATATAATACACATTGATTCATGTACTTCTAGCCTTGTTATCCTGTCTTGACTTCACAGGTTATCCATTCCAAGATATCCAGTTCATCTTTACTCCATTTTAATTACTATTACAAGTTTCAGATTCAGATTTAAAGTACGTTGTATCATGTATTTTCTTGGTTGTTTTCTGTTCAAATTGAGATAACTGTATATATATATATATATATATACAGCCACCCAAACTAGATAAATATTGATGAAGCTAAGAGGTGCATGCTGAGCCTGATATAGCTGTCTCCTGAGAGGTGCAGTCAGAACATGTGAAATACAGAGTTGAAAGCTAGCAGCAAACCATTGAAGTGAGAATGGGATCCCTGTTGGAGGAATTAAGAGAGAGGATTGAAAGAGCTGAAGGGGCTTGCAACCCCATAAGAACAACAATGCCAACCAACCAGAGCTCCCAGAGACTAAACCACTATCCAAAGACTATACATGAACTAACCCATGGCTCCAGCTGCATATGTAGCAGGGGATGGCCTTGTTGGGCACCAATGGAAGGAGAAGCCATTGGTCCTGTCATGACTGGACTCCCCAGTGTAGGGGAATGTCGGAGGGGGGACAGGAAGGGGTGGGTGGTTGGGGAGGGAAACACCCTTATAGAAGAAGGGGATGGGAATGGACAGTGGGCTTATGTTCAGGAAACCAGGAAAGGGAATAACATTTGAAATGTAAATAAAAAAATCCAATGAAATAAAAAAAATAGTCCTAACAACCTGTAAATGTGAAGAGAAGAATTTAACATCTGCTTCCATGTTCTCTCAGCTGCCTCCCTCCTCCTTGCTCCTGCCTCCTCTGCCTCTCTAAAACTTTTTTCCAGCCAATCTTTCCTTCTCATCCACTGACAGGTTTCATTCTATCCTGTACCTGCCTTCTGCATAATGACATCAGCCTACAACTTCTAGCTTGTTTTAGCCTCCATATTCTTCTTCCTATAAAGAATTTTAATTGGTTTGTGATACAGTAAGACCTTTCTTCACAAGACTTCATGTGAGGTTTTGGTCATAACTTAGACATCTGTATCTCAGTTTGTCTGTTTCTGGGTTTTATTTTCACCCATGAGATATATGTCTATCTAGTATAATATATTGCTATTATAATTTTTTGGTTATTTTAAGTGTTCATATCTGACACGGAGTTCAAGGCTAGTCTTAGTTAAAAACTCAAAAAGAAAAAATGGCCATCATTGTGATTTGTATTGGAGCCGTGGTATAGAATCAGTTGAATCTAAGGAAAGCAAGCACATTTTACAATGCTGAACCTTCTGATCAATGATAGGCAGAGCCTGTTACTTGGTGTGTTTATTTGTGTAGATCTCATATGGCTTTATCAATAATACTTTGTGGATTTCTATCTAGAGATCATGTTTATCTTTTATTGGAATTTCTACTTCTAATACTTATATAAGAATATATTAAGATAAACTATAAATAGCATTTTATTTTTTTGTGGCTGTCTTGAAGAGATGAATTGTATGTTTGCCTTGTATAAGTATTTATTCAGTTCTAATAGTTTTCTTCAGTATGTATGACAATGTTATTTACAATGTGTTAATTCCAACTTCTTTTTCTTGTGTTATAGCATTGGCTAGCATTCCAAAATAACAAGATATGATCCATTTTTCCCCTTTTAACTCATTTATTATACATTTAATCTATACATCTTATTTTTGTAATAATAAAACTTTTGATTGAATTCCCAAAAATCTTATAGGTGTAATCACTTCAACATACTCAGCTTACCTTTTCACCCAGTGTGTTGCTTTGGAAAATCTCCATATTTTCTTGTCATTAATAACTAATGAGAACATTCTCTAGTTTGCAAAAGCTAAAAAGAAGCAAAAATAAATCCAAAGAAAATGAGCTAAGAAAACAAAAGAGAGATAAACAAAAATAAACCAAGAAAAAAGCAAATAAAATAGCTAAATGGCTTAACATTTTTAAAATGGTTATTAAAACTGGCAAATTCTTAACAAGTTAAAAAAGAAGTGAAGTTTCTAAAAGTAGCACATACTTTAAATAGCCAGAATATTCAACTAGAATTAACAGTCTAATAAAATAAAAAAATCTTATATCATATTTATTGAAATGTGTAATATCTAGGAAAATAAAAAATGCTAAAATTAAATTCAGATGAAACTGAAAACCATATGTTTACACATCATCATGAGAACTAAACTTGTAAAATCTATCACTCAATCTCCCAAATAAAAATATTGAAAACTTAGTGATCTTTATTAACTTCTATGGAATAAAATTACAATTTGACATAATTTTTCATTTTCATTTATTAAAAGTAGGACTTGTTTTCCGACAATATATTAGTTTCCCCTCCCTCTACTTCTCCCAGTTCCTCTCTGTTTTTCCTCTTAGAATTCTGCAGCTATGTCTTCAGCTATAGGGCCAAGTGGGTAAAGCAACCTACGGCTTTGGAAACAGCCTGGT
The DNA here is from genome assembly GCF_011064425.1 of Rattus rattus. NCBI lineage: Eukaryota > Metazoa > Chordata > Mammalia > Rodentia > Muridae > Rattus > Rattus rattus. Next base: position 67,767,159 of record NC_046166.1, read on the forward strand.
TGTTTGAGGTTTCCCATCTGATCACTTTGGCAAATCACCCAATTAGATGTTACCTATTCTCAGTATTAGAAACTTCATTTGGTGACAGAAAATATATAGTTGGGGCTCTGTTTCCCCCATTATTTGGTGATTTCATTTAGGATAAATGTCCCATCATTTTATCTGTCTCTCCCCATATTTTCTTCCCTTGTTCTCCTCTCTGTTTAATCCTTCCATTCCAGTCTCCCTCCACATTCATCTACAACTATCAATGATTCTATTTCCCTTTCCTAGGAAGATCTATTCCCCAAGTTCCTTACTGTAAACCTAACTCCTATGGTTCTATGGATTGCTTATCTAAGACTTAACATCTAATATCCACATATAAGCAAATACATGCCATATTTGTCTTTCTGAGTCAGGATTACCTCATTTAGGATTTTTTTACAGTTCCATTTATTTATCTATACATTTCATTCTTTTAAAATGTGTGAGTAATAGTCTATTGTATAAATATACCACATTTTCTTTATCCATTCATCTAGGACATATAGGTTGAATCATAATTTCTAGTTATTATGAATAGAACAGCAATGATCACAGTTGAGAATGTGCCTTTTTGTTAGTATCAAGTGTCATTTGGGTATATGCCTAAGAGTGATATAGCTGGATATTGAGGTAGATCCATCTTCCCAGGGACCTGCCACACTGATTTCCAAAGATGTTGTGCAAGTTTGCATTCCCAAGAGTGGATGAGTTCTCTCCTTCCTACACATCCATGCCAGCATGAGCTGCCCCTTGTTTTACTGATTTTAGCTATTCTAAGGAACTTAGATGAAATCACAGAGTAGTTTTGATTTGCATGTCCCTGATGACTGAGCATGTTGAATATTTAAGTGTTTCTTAGCCATTTTAGTTTCCTATCCTGAGAATTCTATTTAGATCTGTACCAGTTTTTAAGTTGGGGTTTTTGTTTTCTTGATAGCTAGGTTTGGAGTTCTTTATAAAGTTTTCTCATTAGCTCTCTACTGGATATGGAATTGGTAAAAATACTTTCTCATCTTGAAAGCTGGTGCTTTTTCAAAATCATAGTGTCCTTTTCCATGAAGAAGATTCTCAGCTAAATGAGGTCCCATTTATTAATTTCTGACCTTATTGCCTGTGCCAATGGTGTTCTGTAGAGAAATACTTTTTTCTGTGCCAATGAAATCAAGACTATTCCATGTTTTCTCTTCTCTCAGGTTCAGTGTTTCTAGTTTTATGCTGAGGTCTTTCATCCATTTGGAGTTTGTTTTTTTTTTTTTTTTTTGTGTGTGTGTGTGTGTGTGTGTGTGTGTGTGTGTAGGGTGATGAGTATGAAGCTATTTGGATTCTTCTTCATGCAATTGTCCAGTTTGGCCAGCACCATTTGTTCAAGATGATGTCTTTTTTTCTCATTATTTATTTGTGGCTTCTTTATCAAATGAACTTAACTGATCAATATGTCTATTGTGCCTACTGTAGTAGAGTTGCTATGCACGAATAGAGACCCTGCCCTGGCTGTTATTGATTCTATTTTAATGCTGGTGTCCAAGTATATGTATTTGACATGATTGTAATCTGAGGTGATGATATGCTGTTTTGTCTTTGTTGAGTGAGTGTTTTGTTTCTTGGTTTCTGTTGCCTTCTCTGGTCCTTAGGAAGGTAGAGCTATGGTAGTTTACAGGTATAATGTGTTTAATGGGAGCAGATGCTTTGGATGGGGATGGGCTACAAGTAGGGCCTGAGGGGATTTATAGGGGTGAAGGAAGCAGGATGTTCCCTTAGGATCTGCTTAGTTCCCTGGGAATGAGGTAAAAGAATGAGGAGAGACCATAAGAGGTAGTCTATTACAGAGCAGGGGATGAGACTGGGGACTGGATATGAAGGAGAGGATGAAAAGTAAAGATAAGAAACTCACCCGCCTGCTTCACTGCTTGCAGGAGTGGCCAGGAGGCTCCCAGAGAGAGCCTACAGGAATTGGGGCCTGGGATACAGATGTCAGTTGCGGGCCCTGTTTTCTCTTCATGTTATGCAGAAAAGAATGCAGATGGATATCCCCAAATCAGTGACGTTCCTGAAAGATGCCAGAAGCACATCGGTACTTCCTGTGGAAGATCCACAGTGGAGACCCCGAGGGCCTGACAGATTCTAATCCACTTTGTAAGATAGCAAAAACACATGGAGGCACCATTGGAAAGACTGGGAGCAAGGACTGTTGTGAATTTAAGTACAGCTTGGGCACCACAGTGAGTCCCTGGTAAGCCCAGCAGAGAGTGAAATCCTGTCTCAGCAAATAAATCAAAGAAAAGAGATAATAACGACAAAAAATGCAAAAAAAGAGAAAACAACAACAGAAAACACAACTAGATATCACTGAGTAGAAAAATAACTGACAACTTTTTCTGTTTGCGATAGAAAGGAAATTAGTCTTTATATAATAACTATCTTAAAATTATATGTTGTTAATAGCTTCCAGATCATAAAAATCAATAAAGAAGGAAGTGATCTAATTTTTTTAAGAGACTAAAGCAGCCCATCCATCAAAGGATGAAGGAAGTAAGCAGAGGAGACAAAACAATCCTCTGCGGAACTCCATAGCCCATCTCATTTGCTCGGTAGCAAAGAAATAGATGGTTATCCAAATGAGGGGGAGGAGTAACTTAAGATTTCAATCTTTGTTTTGAGAAAGTAAAGACCCAGAAAGGCAACAAGCATGCGCCTGGTATAAGTGGCAGGTGCCTTTTTTATTTATTTGTTTGTTTGTTTGTTTGTTTGTTTGTTTTTAAAGAATTCAGCAAGATGCTAATACACACCTGTCAGGTCTCAAACCTTGGGGCAAATGGCTGAGGTGCCTATGTAACATATCAAAGCAGACCTGGTCACTAGGTTTTCCTAGCATCCTTCAGTCCCAACCTATTACGGAGCCCGTCTGGCTGACATACCCCACCCTCTACCCTAACATTTCTAGCCCAGGTTAGTGCCCTTCTCCCAAAGGCCCTATATAATTCAGACATTTCGGTTACACAGCCTTCTTTTATAGTCTTGGCTTCTGCACCAGGTTTCCTTCTTCTTGGACTCTTCCAGATGTTTTTGCCCCTGTATGTTCTCCCTTTTATCTACAATAAACATTCTCATCCACCACTCCTAGGCACAGTCATGTTCTCTCCTATTTATTTATTTATTTTTTCATTTAACATCAACACTAATTAGAAAGATATACAACACATTGTGCAAATCAGCAAATGCCTGTGATCAAATAATGTGTTGGCTATGGTTCTGTCCCTGCCCATGAACTTTGTTGGTTTTGTCTTGTCTTAGGATTTAAAATCATGTATCAGAGGAATCCAGACTTGGAGCCCCTTACCACCTTAAAGCTGCCTATGTATTTCCCTCTGTACAGGTTGGAGCTCAGAGGTCCAACTCAGAGGCACTAATCTACTCCATTTTTCCACTGGCCACTCCAGCATTCTTTGTTTTGAGACTAAATCTTAAAAGTGCCTTATATCCTCTTTCCCACATCTGGTTTTGCTACCGTAGAAAGTGGATTAGAACCTGCCAGGCCCTCAGGGTCTCCACTGTGGAACTTCCACAAGAAGCATCGATCTGCTTCTGGCATCCTCCAGAAAGGTGGTAGATTTGACACTATCTATCTGCATTGTTTGGTCTATAGCATAAAGAGTAAATAAGAACATTTGAACAGCTGGTCATGAGGTCATTGTTTCACAGTCACCTGATCTGATTCTTCACCCAGCCAGAAGGTCAAAAACGTAACCAATCCCAGAGAGGTCATATTTCTTTTGTCCTCTCTTCCCCCTCCCCCTTACTTCTTCTCTGATCTCTGATCTCTCTCTCTCTCTCTCTCTCTCTCTCTCTCTCTCTCTTGTCTTTTCTCTCTCTCCATCCTCCTTTTTCCCCTCCCTCCTTCCTCCTTCCTTCCTCCTCCCTCTCCTGTCTGCTCTGAATTCTTGAGTCTTCTCCAAGGTGGACGTCCTCTCTGTATTGGGTTTTTGTTTGGTGGAATGACCCCACCCCCTCAAACCCCATGTGACTGTTTCAGGGCCTTTGGTTTCAAGTCTCTGCATACACATACCTTATCCTGCCATAGGGTTTGCCTCTCCCACCCCAGGCCTAAGAGTCTCATCTCATCTCTCCTCCCCCATGCCATTTCATTCTCACCTTATACTAGAATGTGGGATTCTTTCTTTATTGTGCATTTCAGTTGCAAGGCGAATGGTGATGGCTGTTTATGTAATTCAATGATGTCTTCTATGGTCTCAGAGATGGTCTTTGTATAATACTGGAATTCTACAAATACCGAGTTGCTCAGCTACTTTGAAGGAAAACACACACACACACACACACACACACACACACACACACACACACACACCATAGCCAATCTCATTAAACATCAGTGGTCACAATTAACCAGGCCCCCTACCTCTATTTTTTGTCTACACACATATCACCTGTAGTGTGGGGGATGGGCAAAGATGTTAAGGGCCTTGAATCGTTATTACACGACTAGAAGTAGAGTCACAGGGAGGGCAGGGTGGTGAAGTGTTTGTTAGTGAGTAATGCCAAACCTCTAACGTCTCTTCAATGACCATTCTAGAATATGCAGTGTAGTACTATATTCTACTATGGGGGGGGAGAGGGAGGGAGGAGGGGAGGAGGAAGGAGAGAGAGAGAGAGAGAGAGAGAGAGAGAGAGAGAGAGAGAGAGAGAGAGACCTTAATTGTGCTGTAATGGAGGGAGGGAAAATATGCTGCTGGGCCTTTGAAATAATAACAGGGGATGGAGAGATGGCTCAGTCATTAAGAGTGCATACTGCACTTGCAGAGGACCAAAGTTCTGTTTTTAGAACCCACATCAGCACCCATACTCTAGCACTCCAGCTCCAGGGCATCTGACATCCTCTTCTGGCCTCCGCAAGCACCTTAAATCCATGTGCATGCACAGGAACACACACCTGTTCACATACATTTTATAAGATTTTAAAGTAAATTAAGAGATTCTATACTTTTCACACATGCAGTCTCACAATTCCAAATGTAAAGTTGAACTTGAAATGGTGTAGGCACGTACAGTTTACATGGTTCCACCTGCATGCTTCCCATTAAACACACGGACTCATGGATCTGTGTATACTCACACATATGGGAATACTGAAAGTATAAATGAGAATATCATAACATACAGTGAGGGGTATTGGAACAAGCAGGTGATTTGCTAGTAGTATACAGGAGATATATTGGTGTATCCATAAAGTTTTATTTTGAAGAAAAGACTGAAGCAGACAGAACAAATTACCAAGAAAATAAATGCTGAGAAATAAATTCTACCACATTCTGTTCTTTATATATAGTATTCTGTGCTAAAATACACTACATATTTTATTTCTTTACCCAGGTGAGATGCACCAGTCCTTTGTACATATAATATGCGGGAAACAATGTAGTTGAAATTCACATATAGCTCTGGGTAGGTCAGCTGCCGAGATTGGGTCTGTAGCGAAATCCATGAGCAATAACCAGTAAATGAAAACCTATAAAGAACTCGCTTGGGGAAAAGCCTTTTGCCGGCATTTTAGCTAAATTCTTCTATTTGTCCGTTGTCATTGCGAGCTTCCTGGAACATAAAGACGGTTCTGGGAAACACCTGAAAAGTCTAATATAAGCGCGCTAAAGATGTTATAAAGAAGAGAATTTATATTGGAAAGTTCTGTTTTGTGTTGTTGTCTCAAATAATATACTAACTCTGAAGATAAAATTTACTGAAGCATCAGAACAAACTGTTCAGAGACTTCTGCAAGTCTTTCTCCTGCTTCGTGTGCTGCCACCAAGTGGCATGTCGAGAGCAACATTAATAAGAAGCTAGTGTACTGAACTTGTTTGGTGAGTGTGCTCTGACTGGACTTATGGAAACAATCTAGCAGTCTTAGGATGAGATGCTGTGTCTTTGGCGAGCAGTTTAGCCTATAGCTTGGCTTTCTACAGTGGTGACTGATGTGCTTTGCTACATTTTTGAACTGCTCTGACCCTCATTCTTCTTTGTCAGGTTCCCAGAGAACACATTGGATGCGAATGTGAAATGGGCAGCTGGTCAGCACAGCCCTGTGACTAGGACGATTCCCTCTGTAGAAGGGAAGTGTGATTCTCACTGAACGAAAAAGCTCTCTGTCTCTTGCAGCCTCCATTTCATTGTGTTTGACACTGAAACGGCGCACGACATCCTCAAGGTCTGGGATGGCCCAGTGGACAGCAACATCCTGCTGAAGGAGTGGAGTGGCTCGGCCCTTCCTGAGGACATCCACAGCACCTTCAACTCGCTCACCCTGCAGTTCGATAGCGACTTCTTCATCAGCAAGTCCGGCTTCTCCATCCAGTTCTCTAGTAGGTGCAAACACGGGTTTCTTGTTTGAACACCAGGACTTGCCAGGGGCACAGAACTCTGTTCATACGTGAGTGAGCAAAGGATGTATTGTAAAGGAGAAAAGATTTTTTTTTTGTTGTTCTTCTTTTTAATTTAGGGGAGGAAGACTTCTCGTCTCTGGCTGGGTACATAACCAAGGTCCCTATGACAAAAGACAAATGAACAGGATGCACATATTGCCAACTTTACTTAGTATTGGCTTTGTGTGAGCTTGGAGCCTAAGGAAAGAGGGAAAAACTTGGGTGGAAGCCTGCATGAGGGCAAAGGTTATAGCCTGATAGTCGTTGGGGTGAATCCTGTGAGCCCTGCTAGATTAGAGTTTTCTCTACATCAATGCATGCCTTCTTTTGCACGTAGGAAAACTGTTTTGGCAGGAGAGTCATGGGAGTGAACTTAGAGAAGGATTCTTATGTAAGTGCTTCAAGAGATGTAGAGGCAGGAGTTCACAGAGGTTCTTTTCTCAAATGCCAGAAGCTACACTTAATGGTGGTGTGTTCTTAGTCTATCATTGGCTTAGGGATGTGTATGTTACCAGGTAGGGATGCTGGAAGGGAAAGAATGATTTTATAGTTTTCACATGGACAGTGACTATCTGGGCAGCAGTGGAAGGCAGATGTTCGCAATATGAAGAAAGTGGGGTTTAATTCTTGGCTTCTCCCAAACCTGGCATTAACTCTGGCTTCCCTGACTTCCTCCTGAGCCTGTATGGGGCCTCAGGTACCTGCTGACAGGGTTAGCAAATGCTCTGCTTCCCACCTCCAAAGTGTCTACACCTTCCTCACGCTAAGGCTTGACATCACTAAGAGAGTGGCCTCTGGTGAACTATGATAACTTCATAATTTCATTTCATAGAATTTCCATGTGTATTATTTTGCAGTGTATAGAATTACAAACAATGACTGAGTATTGTCAATTTCATATAATTTAACATCGTCCTTACATATCCTCCGATTGTCCTGTTCTGGTCAATAAACTCCAGGTATATCATGTATGTAGATAAATGTCATGTTGGATAGTCTCTCCTCATCTCTCTCTGTCTCTGTCTCTGTCTCTGTCTCTCTCTCTCTCTCTCTCTCTCTCTCTCTCTCACACACACACACACACACACACACACACACACACACACACACACACATTGGATTTGTTTTGAGGTAGGGTCTCACCAAGGAGTTCTGGCTAGCATGTAACAAACCATCTTCCTAATTCCACCTCCCTGTGCTGGATTAGAGGTGTTTCCACTTCTAGTATCAGCCTTTTTCTAGATATCATCTTCAAGTCTGTAGAAAAGAAAAATCAGGATATAAAAACATGGTATGGCCTCCTTTCTTGGCTTGGAATAAGAGGAATATAATTCTCTGTCCCTATGCTTATGGCTTTGTTGGCCTAGAATAGCAAAGAAAGTTGATGTTTTCAAGGCTGCATTCCTGAAAGAGAACCCTGTGGCTTTCAAGTAAAGAGACAGCACGGCAGAGTGGGGATAGCACTGAAAGGTAGGGATAGCATAGGGTGCACAGAAGCAGAATCCACACGGGAGAGCAAGTATAGTACAAGAGGGCAGGGCACACAAAGGAGAGCACAGGCTCTTGTCTGCAACTATAATGAAGGAAGGATTGAAGGACTCAGAGAGGATAAGGAATCTACAAGACCAACAGAGTCAGCTAACGTGGGCTCTTGGACGCTTCCAGAGACTGAACCACCAACCCAAGAGCATATATGGTCTAGACCTAGGCCCTCTGCACAGATGTAGCAGATGTACAGCTTGGTCTTCATGCTGGCCTCCCAACAAATGAAGTGGTGGTGGTGCGGTGTCCCTAACTGTCATCTATCGATGGATCCTATTCCCCTAACTGGACTGCCTTGTCTAGCCCCAGTGGGAGAGGGAGTGTCAAGTCCTGCAAAAGGCTGTTTCGAGTATTAGTGAAGGGATACAGAAGCCACAGGATAAGGTAACCTTCCAGAAGGAGAGATAACTAGGCAAAAGCAGTGGTTTTATCTATTTTCTTTTATCTGGGCTGCTTCCAGAAGGTTCTATCTACACTCATGGTGGGTCTTTCCTCTTGAAATAATCTAATCAAGAAAATCTCTCATAGAAACCCTGATTTTTTTTACAGTTATTATATCTTCTTGATTGATTCTTTGTTCTGAGTAATGTTGATTTGAAACCAACTTCATCAGATGTCAGAGATGGCTATAATGGATTGTTGTTGGTTTCTGTTTACTTAATAGTCTTCCATTCTTTGACTTTCACTCTGCAGGTATCTTTAACAGTATGGTATGCTTCCTGGGAACAATAGATATTTGATCTTGTTATTGAGTTGAAGTCTGCATCTTTTTATTGAGTCAAGGCCAAACGAATAATCCATAGATCCAATAAAACACTGAGATTCTTTGAAAAATAAGATTGAAAATTTCCTGGCAAATATATCAAGATGAAAGGCAGAAAACATCAATGTTAGTATAAAATCACAGTTGAAAACAGGGAGGTTACTACAGATTTCAATATAATCCAAAGACTCTCTAGGCAGCAGTTTGAAAACTTATATTCAAAACACTGGACAACCTAGACTACATGAATGAATGTCTAGACACATAGGACTTACCTGAATTAAAGCAAGATGATATAAATAGCTGAAACAGAAGAATATAAATGAGCAAGAACGAAGCAATAATTAAAAGTCTCCTCGCATAGCAAAGCTCAAGGCCAGATGGGTTCCTTCATGAACTTCAAGAAGACCTTAATACCAGTGCTACTTCTGCTCCTCTACAGAAAGAGAAGGGACACATACAATCAACGTTTGATTAGCATTGTGCTAACATTGTACCTGGATAAGGCCACAACAACAAAAAAGTAAGCTAGTAACTAATGTACCGAAAGTGCATAGATATGGAAATTCTTAATAAAAGTCTTCCAAATCAAATTCAAGAAGATATTAAGGTCATACACCACAACCAAATTGATTCAGTTCCAAAGATATAAGGGTGGTTACCCAGTGAGAAAGATGTAATCGTGCTTTAACAGATAAGCCCTTGAGGGCTGAGGCCTCGTGGACACTTCAGTCAGTGCAGAAAAGACCTTTGATGGAGTTCAGCAATTCTTCCTGATAAAAACATTGAAGAAACTGACAACAGAAGGAGCAGGCACGATCAGGAGGAAGGATGAGTTGGATAGTAGTATATTAAATCAGAGAGGCATACCGAATGAGACAAGGCTGCCCACTCTCTCTTCTTACTCCGTATAGTGCTTAATGCTTAGTTAAACAGGAATTAAAAAACAAGAAGGGATATAAATAGAAAATTAAGAATTCAGGTTATCCATATTTGTAGATAACAGGATCTGATATTAAGAGACTACAAAGACTACAGACCACTGTTAATGAGAAAAACTTTCACTGAAACCGATACAATGAATCAATAGCTCTTTTGTGTACTAATAACCAACTTCCCAAGAAAGAAATTAGGGAACAGTCTCATTCCCAATAGTTTTAACAACATCCATAAAATACAATAAGTGTAACCATGGGGTTAAAAAATACTTCTACAAAGAAACCTTTAAGATAGTGAAGAAAGAGAGTGAAGGACATAATAGACTTTGGATAGACCTCTAGTGACCATGAATGGGCAGAATAACTACCGTGAAAATTGCTAGACACCTAAGGAGATTTACATATTTACTGTTTCTACCCAAATTTCAATGATATACCCATAGAAATACAAAAGCCAAAACTAAAATTCAAGTGGCAGAACAAGAAACACTTAGTAGCTAAAGGAGTCTTTAGCAGAAAGAGCAATGTTGTAGATAGCACAATAGCATCATGATCCCAAACTATATCACAAAGCCACAGTAAGAAAACAACAGACAGGCAAGAAAGGCAATAGAATAGTAAAGAAGGGCAAAATATAAACCCACACAGCTGCAATCGTTCCATTCTTGACTAGAGTACAAAAATTTGCACCAGAGAAAAAATAGCCAATTAAACAAAAGGTGCTAGGAATGTAGTAGAGTTAAGAGTAGACCTGTACCTCTCAGTCCAGATAGAAATCAACCCAAAATTCATTGAAGGCCTTAGCTAAATATATGAAACAGTTAGAGGCAAACATAGGACTTCATGACATTAGTAAAGACTGTGTAAATGTGACCCTAGTACAATAGGAGTTAGTCTCATGAATTGACAAGTGGGATTACATGAAACTCAAGAGTTTGCATAGCAAGGAAAAAATAGCCCTCAGAATAGGAATAACATCTTAGCCAACTCCCCATCAGAGGGTTAATCTCAAGAATGTATAAAGAACTACATTTTTCCTAATTTTTGCAGCATAGAATCTTAAGAGCTGTTTTATATGTCTAGTTTTTTTTTGTTGTTGTTTGTTTGTTTTCTTCTACCTGAGTCATATGGAAGTAGAGGTACTAATTCACCCATGTCTTCCCAGAAGAATCCATTAGGGAGAATTAACTAGCCCATATTTTTATGCTATACAGGTTTTTAGGTTATATTTTTAGTACATAATTGAGATATAATATATGTCAGGCAAATCACTCTTTTAAATTTTTCAGCACAGTGGATTTCAGTATATACTTAAAGCGTAGAGTCAGGACGACTACATACAACATAGTGACTATTGGTTCTAACTGATCTCCTCCTTTTACCTAATGATCATAACTTTTATACTCAAGAGAATTGCATTTTCTACATATTTTAAACTGGAATCGTATAATCTGTGATGTGCTGTGGTTTGCCTTTCATTTTGTACGAGGCTTCTTACAACTGTTTTATGTGTCAGCGTCTACTATGTGGAGGTTAGTTGGAAACCCAGTGGGATGTTTTCCTTTTATAAATATCGTCATATTTTTAATGAGCATGAATTATCCCATTATTAATAATTTTAAAAATTATTATTAATAGCCCTTTCGCATGCCTTAAAATAATGCTAAGGGTCTAGGGCTCAGTTGGTAGAGTGCTTGCCCATCATTCACAGTTGCCTGGATTCATGCCTGCTCACTGTTTCACTGAGCATGGTGGTAATTACCTGTGATTATAGCACCTGAAGGTAGAAATGGGAGAGCCAGGAAGTTCAAGACCATCTTTAGTTACCTAGTGAATTTGAGAGCAAGCTGAGTTACAAGAGACCCTATCTCAAAATAAAATAGAAATGGATATGGTGGGATAGAATGGAATAAAAAAAAGTAAAATAAAATATAAATATTGAGTGAGGAACATTGCCCCCCTAGCTGCTACTGCTGCTGCTTCAATCTGTGAGTCAAGGCCCCAAAGGAAGGGGAAGGTGCCACATACTTCTTCACTTCATCTAAGACAAAATTCCCTCCTCAAGGAGATGAGCCATGAGTTCCAGAAAGATATCACCCATCAAATGTCCATTGTCCTGCCTGCTTAGCATAGCGTGTAAAATGGGGACATACTGAGGGCTGCAATTACGCCCACTGTAATCAGCCAAACACTTTCCATTACTGTGTAATTACCATTTAATCATGCATGAAACACAAGAAAATGGAGTTCATTGCCCAAAACCGACCTTCCTTCATGGGTTAAGTCAACTTGGACTGTTAGACCATTCCTCCAAGGCCTGACAAGAGCCATTGCTTTTATAATCTGGGGAAATGGTGGGAGTAGCTTTGCAAGATCCGACTCTGCCAGATCAATTTCTTGATGACTCAAGGCAGTGGCTAAGGGCTACGTGACTGGTCTCTCTAATTTACTTTATTGAAAGATAATTTAATAGTCGTGTTTTCATTTAAAAGTAATTGGTTGTTTACAACAGGGGGAGCCTTCGGCCCTGCTAATTGCCGAATGGGGTGGGACTATTTATGGGCGAGAAACCTTTAGAAACTGGAGGCTTGCAAGCTGAATTTCCAGATAAACATAGCCTGTGACAAGTGGCTTTGTAACCACCATGGTTGCCTGCTTCCTCGGGATGTTCTAGAGTCTTGCAGAGAATAGACCACACAGTAGTGCATTGCTACTTGTGGACAAGGCATAGCTAAAGAGAGTGCATTATCCTTTTAAAAATCCCCATTTTATGTTATGTGTGTACACCTGAGGATATATATGTTCCTTGCATGTGTACAGGAGTCTACTTAGATTAGAAAAGCACATCAAACCCCCTGGACCTAAAGTTCTAGGTGATTATGAGAGCCACTATGGGTGCAGGAAACCAAACCTGGGTCCTCTGAAAGAGCAGTAAACAGTCTTCCCCTCTTGAGTGTTCAGTGTCATTTTTGATGTGCCAAGTCTCATGGTCTCTGGACTAGACACACATAGCACATGCATTGAGTAACACTGATCCTAATTCTGTGGAATGCAGAGGTCTTAGCTGTGCTTCTTTTAATTGACAGTGTTTATGTCAAATGAGATGTAAGTAGCATCTTTCTATAGCCCAAAACTTTTGTTTTTACCTCAGTTACCCAACCTTCTTGGGCAACTTGAAAGTCTTCCCCAGTATCTATCTCTGTCAAGTAGTCTCCTGACCAGGTTCCTGCAAACATTGATGCTAGGGTCTCCCCTGAGTGGGATACTTTACTGCACTTACCTTGTCCACATATGTCCCTGCCTTACCTCTCCATGTCAGTCATTCACAGAGTCCCCTTCTTTCACCTGCCCTGGATATGTACATGTCTTCTCATGTGAAGAAACACTTGGGGACAACTGCTCTTTCTATTCATGCTGTCATGGAGTCCGTACCCTCTTCACTGAGCTTAGCCAAAGATACACAAGAGATGTCACTTCCATGTCTGCCTTATCAGCTTGTAAGATGTCAGTTAAGTAACTGCACTTGGGCATCTGCAGATATCGCACAAAGAAGAGCAACACCCACCCTGGAGGCTCTCCATGCCAATGGCCTGCATTTCTAACAAGGCCCAGAGCCGAGTCTCTGTTACACAGCTACCTTATCCTAGTCCCCATCCAAAAGATCAGTTCATGGTACTAACCCCAATCTCATTGAGTTTGGTTGCTGGAAAGCAGTTTTTTACTTCAAAGAGCAAATCAAACCAAGCTGATGCTGTGTGGGAGAGCCTCCAGGTTGCCAGTTATGGTAGAATGTGAGCCCACTGTTTCAAAGAGATTCGGAATCAGCTATGTGTTCAGAGTGGTAAGCCCAGGTTCGCTGTCCTTTTCTGTCCTCACTCACGTTCCATGTCCTCTTTCCTGCCTTTTGATCCTGCATGGTACCTTCCATAAGACTCCTTGTACCTCTCTCACCCAATCACTTCTCCTGCTGGGGTGCTCACTTCCAAGTTGCACCTAACTACAACTCCTCTGAGGAAACTTCAGAGCGGTGGGGGACTGCTTCCGATGATGTCATCCTTTCCTTCAGTCAGCATGATTATTCCTACAACCATGGTCGATTGGTTCCTCTGTTCAGAGAATATTGACCTGAAACCTAGACAGTCAGATTTACCACCTGCCTCCCGCCTGACACCTGATGGCATTTTGTCTTCCCTTTTTCACCCAATGCATGTCCTTAGGCTAATTCCTTCTCAATTCCTTCTTTTCAGCTATTGCTTCTGATGATGCTATGGTTTTTCAAAGTGGTGTTTGTTCTAATGTTCACAGTTCTTAGTGAGATCTGATTACCTAGAACCCTCCCTTAATGAGATATATGTAGAATTGCATCTTAAACAAACTTGAAGACATTTCCCCAGAATAATGCACATTCTTATTCAGATGGTTAAAAATCACTAGGGATATAGGTCTGGGTGAAGTATTGGGCAACATGAGACAAGCACACATTAGCAACTTCTCATTGTTTGCAAAGAAAATAGTGTGTGTGTGTCTGTATGTGTGTGTGTGTATATACAATTTAGTAGCATGTACAGTATACATATAACTATAAGCATAATAAAACTCACTCACATTTACTATGAACTGTGTCAGAGCAGAGGAATCTCAGAAGTAGGTGCACATTGCTCAGAGTTATGTAATCTTCAGATTAGGCAAAATGAGCCCACTCCTTGTGGCTGGGCATGGCTCCATTTGCCGCAGCCTGTAACCTCAAGTACATATACCAGATTCCATTAGCATCTGTCTCCTAGTTAATTAGGCTAAATTAGGACTTAACACTCGTTTTACTGCTGCACAGTTTTAGCAAGCCTGCCCACAAAGGTGAGGACACAAAGGCGCTTTGATGTGTTTGCTCCAAACACTGGATTGCGATTCCTTATTCTCCGCTCTGGAGGCACGTTGACTCCAGGGAAGCATTTTGTGATAAACGATTCAGTCCGCAGTTCTCAAATTAGATTTCCCCCTCTCTTTGGCCTCCTGCTTCACAACACTCAATTCAAACAGACAACAGAGCGATTCTCCTGATACCTGCTTGGCAGGACAGCCACAATCCCGCAGTTTTGACTGAGAAGCGGGAGGAGCAGTAAATGCCTGAATAGCATGTTGCTGTGCCAGGGTTACTGGGCTGGTAGAGATTTGCATGCTGCTAGCAGCTAAGGCAATGGACCTCCTGACATTGGGAACCAAGCACCTGTTACTAGTGACACATAGGCAGATTTCAGGATGCTAAATGGAAGCCATTAATGATGTACCCACCTCCAGTCCGCTTCTGTCAATAAAAGCACTGCTCTTACTTGCAGCAATGAGGAAGCTGAGAATCAATTTAACTATAATCAGAGGCATGAATAAATGTTTTCAAGAGGATCTTCGCATGATAGGAGTTTTCAGTTTTCAGGTTTTTTTTTTATTTTATTTGTTATAAGGAAACTTAATCTAAAAAAAACTGAACAAAGGACCATGTAGTTCATGAATATGGAAATCTAATTTGAGGACATTTAAAAATTTAATTTCTATTGAACATAAAGCATGTTAAAATAGGCTTCAATAGCATACAGATTTTTAAACACCAAAAAAAGCAAAGATATTTGACTTTCTAAAAGTTCCTTTGTTTCATTTTTGATGTGATGAAATGAAAATTGCTAATTAATTTTTTGTCTCTGCATATTTATAGCCGCCCTTTTGTGAGAGGCTTGCTTGAGTTTATAACAGGTATGGACTGTCCGCAGTGCAAAATGATTCACATCTGTGAGCATGGCATGGAGAAACGTACTTAGAAAAACCCAGCTGTTAATCTCTTGTGTCCCAGTGTTTGACATGATCTAATTTGATCAGTCACATTGTATCCTATGTAGAAGACATCGCTGGATTCATTCCCAAGAGTAGAAAGATAACGACACACATGTTGAGCTCTGATATATTCCCTTTCCATGACTTATTGTAGGTGTCCTGTGGAGATACACAAAAAGCTAATGTTACAATGTATAAATGATGAAATTAGAATAGAACTATGAAACATGGCTAAACAAGAGGGAATTATAAGGATAGTTACTTACAAAAGGTTAAATGACAGCTGAATTTCAAAGTAAAAATTGATATGTATGTGTGGTGTGTGTACCAGGAGGGTAGTGAAGTGTTACAGCCTAGCTTAACAGCTATGTCAGCAACCTTCTGGAATAGTATATTCTCTTGAAACATTTTCATGGGATTCCTTCTGGGAGTCCTGTAATGAAATTTGTATGACTGTACTACGAAAACAAAGTGGTTGATTTATTTCTTGAAGTTTTTCAGTTATAAAGCTTGTTATACACATGTGTATGGTAGATATACTGCACAGCATATATTCATAGCCAGTAAGTACATATCAACAGGCAAGATCACATAAGCAAATTCACAGGGTTAGAGCAATGGCTGCTCTCACTGAGAACTGGAGTTCAGATCCACCTATACTGGGGAAGCTCACAATAGTCTATAACTCCAGTTCTAAAATACCCAATACCCTCTTTTTGGCTTCTGTGGACACCAAACACACACACACACACACACACACACACACACACACACACACACACAGAGAGAGAGAGAGAGAGAGAGAGAGAGCCCTAAACCTAACCCTCACACACACATATCCACCCATAACCCTCACACACACATATCCACCCACACCCTCACACACATACACCTATAAAAATAAAAACAAATCTCAAAACAAAAAGAAACAATGTAGTTTATCATTTGGAAGTATCAGGCCAAGTACCTGGTGAGGACATGTTCTGAGTAGGCCTAGCACTATTTGTACCAGTGTCCCTGTCCCTGTCTACACATGTATCTTAATACTTCCCTTTCCTCTCACAAGCTAAACTCTTCCGTGCTCTAGGATGTTGTACACCTCTGTCTGGGGATTCCTTGTCCTTTTACTTATTCATTGTGTCTTTCTTCTTTCTGCTTACAGCACCAGCCTCCTGGGTAATAGGAATAGTGTTAACTGGAATAGGCTTTTGTGTGGTTTGATGTTCTTTAAATGCTTATTATCCAAAAGAAAGCAGCTACCATGACCTGCTGTGAGTGGTGCTTGAATCTCTTCAAATCTGCCAGCAGTTACAGGAATTTTACAACTTGAAGCCACCAGTGCTTTAGCACAGAAGAACAGTCAGAAATGTGAGGTCTGTGTGACAAGTTCAGGCAACTTTGGATTTTTAAATTAAACATGTGTGTGCATATGACTTCCTATAATAAAAGCTGTATTACATGCAGCAAAGCAAGTATTCACTGTGCATAGCCAGGCCAGTCCCACTACACACACACACACACACACACACACACACACACACACACACACACACACACACACACACACACACACATACACACACACACACACACACACACACACACACACACACACACACACACACACACACACACACACACACACATACACACACACACACACACACACACACACACACACACATACACACACACACACACACACACAATACACACACACACACACACACACAGCTGGATACTGACTGCACAGCCATACAAGCCCTATCATGTGGTATGTGTGGCTGTTTAAGTATGATTTATTATGAGTTAGTTTGATACTCAGTGGTAATGTTAGGGTGTGCCCTTCGTGTGGGGAAGCACACAGTGTTTGCAAACTTACCCACAACAGGTTGGCTAGGATAAGCAGGCTTGTTGTTGTAAAAATCTAAAAAATAAAATGCTGTCTTTATCCCCCACTAGGTCCAGCACCGCAGTGCACCAAGATGTCTGGTAGATATCTTGCCAGACGCACACATACCAATTCCATGGCAGCCCAGTGTCTCTAGTGGCCACATACTCTCTGACACTTAAATCGCTACATGAAAGAACATTCAACAGGATAACCTCTGATCCAATGGATAAGATATAATTGCCCACCTAAACATACAAAGCCCTGTACACATCCATCCTTTAAGAACATTCATAACAACCTGTAAAGGTACAGCATGGAATCTTAACGTCAGCTTCCATGTTGTCCGTGGCTACTCTCTGTCTCCTCCCCTCTTCCATTCCAGTCTCCTCCTCTTCCTTCAAACTTCTCTCCCTCCCATCCTTCCTTCTCCTCCAATGACAGGCCTCCTTCTATCTTGTGTCTGCCTCGTCTGTGACATCATTCCACATTTCACCCTTTTTGTCTAATTAAAGAAAAAAAAATTCTCTCAAATATAAGCTGAGAACAACTATACTTCTTCAATTTCTTTCTTCAGAGACTTGAAGATCGTCATACAGTTCTTTCACTTGCTTGGTTAGAGTCGCACCCAAAGTATTTTATATTATTTGTGACTAATGTGAAGGGTGTCATTTCCCTAATTTCTTTCTCAGTCTGTTTATCCTTTGAGTGAAAGAAGGCTACTGATTTGTTTTAGTTAATTTTATATCCAGGCACTTTGCTGAAGTTGTTTATCAGGTTTAGGAGTTCTCTGGTGGAACTTTTGGGGTCATTTAAGTATACTATCATATCTTCTACAAATAATGATATTTGGACTTTTTCCTTCCCAATATGTATCCCTTTGACCTCCTTTTGTTGTCTGGTTGCTCTGGCTAGAACTTCAAGAACTATATTGAATAAGTAGGGAGAGAGTGGGCAGACTTGTCTAGTCCCTGATTTAGGTGGGATTGCTTCAAGTTTCTCTCCTTTTAGTTTGATGTTGGTTATTGGCTTGCTGTATATTTCTTTTACTATGTTTAGGTATGGGCCTTGAATTCCTGATCTTTTTAAGACTTTTAACATGAAGGGGTGTTGAATTTTGTCAATGCTTTCTCAGCATCTAAAGAGATGATCATGTTTTTTTTTTCTTTGAGTTTGTTTACATCGTGGATCACATTGATGGATTTCTGTATACTGAACCATCCTCTAGTCATCTGGTTATCTCTGGTATTAGCTAGTCTTGCTGTCTCTTGACCCTCCTGTAAGTCTATGTGTCAGGACTCCTAGAGACTTGCTTTCTCCCAGTGGGATCTGGATACACAGAGCTGTGTCACAACATCAGATCCAGGCACAGGCTGAAACTGGAAGGATCCTGCTCCAGACTGCCCCTCGATTCCAGTGTCCAGAGGGCTCCAGGAGGGTTCTTCTTGGGCCAGGAATGTGAGCAGAAGTGCTTGTCTCCCCTCTGCTCTCAGGATTGTCCTCACTTCTGAGAGTCCAGAGCTCTCCCCCATGAGATGTGGGTACAGAGAGCTGTGGGACCAGGTCAGTCGGCTGTGTGCTTTTACCTGAAATATGGTAGACTGCTCAATGGCAATGCAACACTGGAGGAGGAGAGTGCACGCTTCATCTTCCAATGACTGAGATGGGTAACATTTGCTTACAGAGTTAATGTGTGCTTGTTTTCTGCCTGATCATACTTTATATACTAATATGTATCCTACATCATGCTTTGTGCATTCCCATAGTAGTCTGTATAGTATAATTAGTATATAACTATAGTATAATATGATATAATTTCAGTTAGAATCTATGTCTTATTTGTAATTTTTGCTATATTTTAACTTTAATTTATCTGATTACTTCAGCAGTAGTACTTCCAATATATTCTCAATCAATTATAGCAATACAGATTAGTTAACACCTGTAAAAATAAAGCCTCAAATGAAATCAGAAAGCTGATAAAGAAGTCATTTAGATTAAGAGAATTAGAATAAACACCATTTTTTTCCTCTTCCAGATGTCACAGAAAATGGTTATGTAATTTTAACTAAAAGATAATTCCACATCAGGTAGCTCACAGTTGTGTAACTCAGCTCCAGGACATCCTGGGTCACTGGCTTTCTACAGCAACTGTATCCATGTGCCTATATCCACAGGGACACGTAATTTAAAACAAAAATCCGTCTTTCAGACAAAATTAGTGAGAGAAAAGAGCTCCCCTTTGGTGAGTGCTAAGAATTAACACTTATTTATGGATAACGGGATATGTTTTAGAACGCAGCTAGAAATTACTCCAGATTAGCAAAGAGAGAGTGGTGTATTTCCTTCTAAGATCCATGACTCCAGGGTAGTCAGCTAGATTTCTGCTACCAAGAAATACTTATCTCCAGTTAAGAAGCCTTAAGTCCAGTCAGACAGCTGTTGGTTACCACCACCTCGTCAGTGCCACGACTGCGCCTTTAGGAATCTCTTGCCTTGCCGCTCACTCTCATATCCCACAAGTATTAATAACTTGGAAGCTTTCATAGAACCTTCTAGCACTATCACGGAAAGGATGTTTTCAGGCCAGGTACAGCTTGAAACTTCCTAGTCCTGTATCCTAAGTGTATGATGTCTTCAGAGATAGGACCTACCCTCCACCTCTGGAAGGCAACCAAGCCTCCCTTGTTTTGAAGTCACTTGTAGTCTCCTGATTAGTAGCTTTAAAGGCAAAATCTTATGCCAGGTATGGGAGTTTTCTTAAACAAGTTTTATTTTATGTCTGTGGGTGGTTTGCCTGCCTATATTCTTATGCAATCTAGTTTTGCCTGGTACCTGCGGAGATCAGAAGTGGGTGTCAGATTCCCTTGGAACTGAAGTTACAGACAGAGTCATCAACCAAGCCTTGTTTTTTTGTTTTGTTTTTTGTTTTCTTAACCACTGAGTCACCTCTCCAGGCCCACTGTTTTTATTTAAATCAGTTTTTGTTTTACACTTTTCCAGTAGTATATTGTAACTGTTGCATGTGGAAAGCGCTAGTTATCTTCAGAATTACTTGTTCATGATTTATTCCTGTAAACAATCCCTCTTCACTTGGCAGTGGTGCTTTTTGGTTTTGTTTTGTATTGTTTGGGCTTTATGTTGTTTTTTCTCAAGTTTGCCTAAGTGACTATTCAGTATATCAACACCCCATTCAACCTGGATTTGTGTGTGTGTGTGTGTGTGTGTGTGTGTGTGTGTGTATGTTTGTGTCCTGCAGCATGCAAGCCACTAATCTGGGTGACTGGTTTATCCTCCAGCAAGACAGGAAGTTAAAAGCCCTGCTTGCTCTAATTTTTGTCATAGATCCAGGACAAGTGGAGAGTAAGGGATGTTTCTGTATGGGGATAGGTCACACTTGAATGAATATGTGAGGTAGAAAGGAGACAGCCAATGAAAACAGCCAGGATTTTAATTTGGGGAAGTGGAGCCATGCACAAAGGTAGTAAATGAACAATGTGTTCACCCTGGTGATAAATTAACGAATTCACCATATGCTTTGTAACTCAGCACTGGCATGACCCTGTCCCCTGAAGTGGATCATCTGACACTCCTCTCTGCCCTCTGTTAGCTGAAGGCCAACTGTCTTCTCTGGAGTGATCCTGTTTCTCAAGAAAACCCTAAGAAGGAAAGTGTGGGGCTCAAACTGTCGCAGAGAGCTCACGGACTGCATGCCCAGGATAGATAGAGTTAGAGTGGATCCCAAGGACAGAGTTCCTCTGCTGAGTGCTGTTACCACTGAGAGCTGATCAGGCACCCATCTTTCACCATGAAGCTCTGCCTATGTCCTGATCTTGTGTTTCTAATTTCATTCTTCATGTGTGTACACAACCCTCACTTCCCAAAGAACAATCTCATTCTCTGAGCTTTTGATCCTCACATCCTTGGCTAGAGGAGGGAAGGGATTGAATCCTTACTCCCCATGTGTCTACCCAGGATCAGAACTTTGTACTCAATGACTTTAAATTTCCCCAGACAGAGGCACCTCTGTCTATCCAGAAGTGACCTAAACATGACTTTCAATGTAAATTCTTTTGGGGCCTACCAGCAGCAAATGCATCTCCTTTCTCCCAAATGTTCCTTGACCAAACATATTTCTTTTATGCTTCTGCAGACCTCTAGCTTGTTATGAAGAAGTAGTCTCCATGGAAACATAAGCTGGTGCCTCCCCCAGTGCGATCGGTAGAACCTGACCTACATTTGTGCACCAAAAGGACAACTCTGAGGTTGCACCAGTCCCAAGACTGTGTAAACCTGACACAGGAAAAAGAAGGAGCCTGTCATGATGAAGGATATTAATGGTTATAGAAGCATATGCACAGGAACATGTACACACATGTGCAGTATACATATTCATATATACTTATGTACACATATATGCACACAACTATACATACATGCATGCACATACGCATGCTTACTCATGCTCATATCCATGTATGTAACCATGCAGGCACATATACACACATACTCCTATGTATTTGTGCAAACACAAATATATATACATATAGCTATACATATGTTCATACAAAGATACATATGCACACATATACATATGGACATAAATGAACAACTACATCACACAGGTATGTGTACATATAATAATAAATACATACATACATATCCATGTAGATATGTACATAAGCATGTACACACCCATGTATGCATATACATAGGTACATACACATGTATTATGTGCTCCCATACAAAATAGTGTTTCCTTCTAGGTACCCACCTCTTGCTCCCCGTGTTGTACACTGCAAACTGTCAGACCATTCCTAACACAGTGGCCATCTCATATATGAAAGATTTTATTTTTTACTCAGTACTCAGGTTGCAAAATGAATTTTGTCTGTGTGTGTGTTTCTGAGTGTGGTATGTAGTAACACCATTTTATATTACACAGTTGTCATAAGCACCATATCTCCATAGAGAACTACATTAGAGGGTATTCAATAATGAAAGTATTTTGAGTAGACTGTCACCTCAATACTTCAGCAGCTTCTGGATTGGTTCCTCCACCCTTATAAGATATTATAATTTGTGGGTGATTGATCCCCTGACACAACATGTTGTAGTACCCGAAAATAACTGAGTATATTTTCATATAGCCTTTGAATCTTCTCTAGATATATACAATACTTATTGCAATGAGATGTTCTGTGAACAGTCATTGCAATTTACTGTACCTAGACAGATGGCAAAGCAAATAAGTCTGTCCATGTCCAACATAGACACAATTTTCAAACTCTACAAATTTACTCAACAAATATGTCTGAAATGATGATATAAAGGTATATATGGAGAACTTAATTTCTTTAACAGGATGTGACCTAGATTCTTAATATCTGTTCTAGTAAAACAGAAAAATCACTTTTATATAATTAACAATCATATGTCACAAAGTCCCTAGGGCCAAATTGACCACCTAGTTAGAGATTTCCCCAGGGGCAAATTGACTACCTAGCTGGAGGTTGGTATCACTGCAGCTTTTTATCATGGGAGAATTCTACACTGTAACTGCTGTGAATTACCAAGAAAATGTCAGCTGTGTCACAGTCACTTAGCACTTACTTGTGCAGTCACCGCTCAAATGTGCAGGATGGTTCCGTATTCTGCAGGGTGGCTACTGCTGTGTCCTTCACATAGACAGTGGTTGGAGAAGGGTCTCTATGGCTTGGAACATTCTGGTGATCATGGCAAAATCTGAGCATGAGTCAGCTCAGGATACCACCCTTTCCCTAAGAGACTTTTGGGGAATGGGTAGCATCCAATGCATCCATTCCCTTTTGATAGTGAGACGTTTGAGGGATTGAGAGTCTCTCAGGTCCCATCTAGAACAATCCCTGCCTAGTAGAGCATCTGTGGCTGGGGGATTTCTGGCTTTTGAACAATGAGATGTATGGCCTTTCCCAAGGAATAGCTATCCTTGGTTCATAACTAAAGGAGAATAAAATGAAATTTGTTTCAAATATGTAATCCATATATAATCCTCTCTTTGTTGAAATCTGTTTCCTTCCTTCTTCAACTATCATGATTGCTTTTTAAATCCAATCGGGATAACCCTGGGTACTTTTTACTTTTTATTTTACATTTCCAAAAGTCTAAGAGTTGCAAGTTCATTTCAACTGGACTAAGCCTCAGTGGTGGGTTGTCTTGTAATCTCAACTAATCCTTGAAGATGTGCAAGCAACAGGAACATCCTTGCAGGCACACATGTAGCTAGCCCACTATGCCTACGTGATAGCTGGAAGTATTAAGAGTATTTGGATCTGGTATTTCTGTTTAACATACAACACAGGCTGCAGGAGAGCATGACATCCCAAGCCCTCACTGTTAATGTTCGTTACTATTGCCGATGTTCTAAGGAAAAGCTTCGTGAAAAGGACATCTTCAAAGATGCGTCAAACCTCTTACTAATAAAGAAAGTTCAAGGGTCCGTGTGAGCTGGTATTTTGTAGACATGTCCTTTGTGGGTCTTTATTTTGGAAGAATTTTAAGCATTCTTGGGGTAAGGGAATATGTTCTGTTGCTCTGTGGATTTAGAATACCTTGATAAAAGCTTTTTTACAGTAGGACAATACTAATCTCGCTGTCCTGCAGAGACATGCAGGGGGCCTCAGAGGAAACCATGATGGTGTTTGCTCATCTTATTTGAGCAGATTCTTTCAATGTTTAGGAAAGTGGTATTGCCATCTTGATATAACCTGGAGTCACTTGGAAAATAGAAACCTCAAATGAGAAACTGTATATCAGATCGGTGTAGGCAGCCAGCACTGAAAGAGATTGTCTTAATGATAATTGATAGGGGAGAGACAAGCCAAATGGACAAAACTCTCCCTAGGCAGGTGGCTCTGACCTGTGTAAGAAAGCTAACTAAGCGTGATCTCGACATGGATCCAACAAACAGCATCATTTTGCCTGACTCCCTGTTCTGAGTTCCTCCAATGATGACCTGGAAGTGTAAACCAAAATAATTGTTTCTTCTCTTAAGTTAATTTGATTATAGTCTATATCACAGCAGCAGACACCAAACTAGAACATAATTGTCACCAGAAGTGAAGTATGATGATCTGACCGAGTCATTTTGTGAGAGGATTGTGCGGGCATTTAGAACCCTGGGCTGGAAAAGCCAGTGAATACTCGAAGCTTAATGAACTATCATTCTCGAGCTTAGACAATAATACTGAGAGTAAATTAGACTGTGAAGAACTGGTTCTTGAGGTTTCAGAGGAACATAAGAATGGTATTGGGACTTTCGATGTGCTATTTTTGTTTACAAATCTGTGGTTTCCTTCTTGGTCTGGATAATCTCACTTGGGATATTTTTTTCTAGTTCCATCCAGTTGCCTCATAATTTTATGTTTTTTTTTTTAATGGCAGAGTAATACTAGATTATATAAATGCACCACATTTTCTTCATTCGTTCTTTGGGCAAGAGGCACCAATGTTGTTTCTAGGTTCTAGATATTATAAATAAAGCTGTCATGAACATAGCTGAGTTGTGGCAGGATGAAGTGACCTTGGGGTATGTGCACAGGAGTAGTATAGTTAGGTCTTGAGGTAGATAAAGACTCAGTTCTCTGAGAAACTGCCAAATTGATTTCCAAAGTGCCTGTACAGGTTTGTTTACCCACAAGAATGGAGGGGTGTTCTCCTTTCTCCACATCCTCACCAGCATGTGCTATCACTTGTGTTTCTTAATCTTAGACATTCTGACTGGTGTAAGATAGAGTCTTAGAGTCATTCTGATTCACATTTCCCTAGTGGCTAAGAATGTGTTAAATTTCCCTCTGTTTCTTAGCCATTTGAGATTCCTCTGTTAAGAATTCTGTTTAGATCTGTACTCCATTTTTTAAATGGATTGTTTGGCTTGTTGATGTCTCACTTGTTGAGTTCTTTATATGTTTTGGATCTTATCTCTCTGTCAGATGTGGAGGTGGTAAAAATCTTTTCCCAATAAGCAGGCTGCTATTTTATCCTTTTGGTGGTGTCCTTTGCCTTTCAGAAGATTTGCAGTTTTAAGTTGTCCCATTTATTAATTGCTGATATTAGTGCCCGGGCTACTAGTGTTCTGTTCAAGAGTTTGTCTCCTATACCAATGCATTCAAGACTATTCCCTATTTTCTCTTCTATCAGGTTCAGTGTATACTCACTTATAAGAGGGTATTAGTTGTAAAGTAAAGGAAAATCATGCTCCAATCCACAGACTCAGAGAGGCTAAGTAACAACAGGGCTCAAGAGGAAAATGTATGTATCTCATTGATGAGGGGGAATAGAATAGATTTTTGAAGGTAAACTAGGATTTGGTTGAAATGGGAAGAGGAAGAATCAGGCATGGTGGTGGTAGAGAGAGTGCAAAGAAAAACAACTGAAATTGAGGGGCATGCCAGGGGCTAGGTTAGCAGCCTACTGCAATGCATGCTTCCAGGAATCCATAAGGGTGACCCTAGCAAAGATTCCTAGTCATAGGGGTATGGGGCCATGCCCTGTAACCAGGTTTCAGTGGAGGGATTGCAACACCGACCCAGCCACAAAACCTTCAACCTACAATTGGTCCTGCCTGTAAGATGTGCTGGAGTAAAGCTGATACAGAACTTGTGTGTAGTCAACCAATGATTGGTTCCACTTGAGACCCATTCCATGAGAGGGAGCCCATGCCAAACATTGCATGAAGGGGCAGAAATCAGAATCTAGATAGCCCAGTGACAGAGCATAGAAACAAACATGACTAGAAAAAAAATCAGTGAAATGATTCCTAATGATCAATCTGTCATATTGGTAGACCAGAGCCTAGCATAATCCTCATCAAGCTTATATGTTGTGTTTGTGAAGCTCGGTGTTCTTGTGGAACCACTAACAATAGGAGGACAGACTGCCTCTGACACTTTTGCCAGCTTTTGGGATCCTTTTCCTCCTACTAGGTTGGTTCATCAGTATTAACATGAAGGGTTATGCCTAGTCTTATTATAATGTAATATTTCATGTTTGATTGATATCGTTGGAATGCCTACTTTCAGAAGGGAAATGATGAAGAGTGGATCTGGGTGAGAAGAGAAGGGAGATAGGGGAAGAGGAACTTGGAGAAGAGGAGAAAGTAGAAACTGTGGTTGGAATATAATATATGAGAATAAAGAATAAAAGAAAAAAATCTGTGACTTCTGGCCAGCTAAGACTGAAACAGGCTATGACTTATAGGAGACCAGTATCCCTGGGGTAAAAGTCTTCTGTAAAGTTGTTCCTTGAAGTCAGTCCAAGGAGCTCTTGTCCTGGGAAGTCACAGTTGAAGTTAAAGCTGATAGTTGAACTCGGCAGTATATAAGAATCATCTACCTTGCACTGTTTTTGAAAGCATAATAGATACAGCATTGCAAGAACAATGAGAATGGCTGAGGTCAGGTACCTTGTGGCATAGTTGAAATCTCTGAAGAAGGACCAAGAGCCATTGATAAAGGGATAGCCTCAGCCACAGTGGAGATCCCAGGATTGAAGGCTTGACATCATACAGCAGTGTTAGGACCCCTGAAGAGGGTTCAGGGTGACATTGGTGAAGTTGCAACTGTTACAATGGAAACCCCAGATATTGGAGATTCCAGGACCAGGAGACACTGACAAGGACAGCAGCATGTTTGGAATGGAGCCATCCTGATCCTACAGGACAAGCAGTATGTGCTACAAATGGGCAGAGCTAGAGATCTGGGA
>NC_046166.1:67796808-67816808 GCF_011064425.1 Rattus rattus
CTCCCCTCCCCTCCCCTCCCCTCTTCTCTCCTCCCCTCCCCTCCCCTCCCCTCTCCTCTCTTTTCCCTTCCCTCCCCCCCCTTCCCATTCCTCTCCTTCCCTCCTTCCTTCCTTCCCTTCTTTCTTCCTCTCCCCCCACTCCCCTCTCCCCCCCCGCCCCCCCCCCCCTCCTCTCCCCCTCCCCCCTCCCCCCCCCCTCTCCTCTCTTTTCCCTTCCCTCCCCTCCCCTTCCTTTTCCTTCCCTCCCTCCTTCCTTCCTTCCCTTCTTTCTTCCTCTCCTCCCATCCTCTCTTCAACTTCTCCACATCCCTCACTTTTCTCTCTTCTGGTATTTTGTTCCCCCATTCCTCCCTCTCTCTTCCAAGGACATATCTTCTAGTGTCTTCTAAAGACTACAAGGCTTTAAAAAATATGCAATTGATCAGTTTTTCCTGAAAACTAGTAGCCTGTGACTCTGTGGTGCCTCTTGCAAGATTGACACCTGACCCATTTCTGGAGTCACCGTGACGGGTCACATCAGGGAAAGCTGCTTCTTTCACTTGTAGTCTCCAGCTTGAGACTACAGATGTTTAATTAGATCATTTAAATTGTGATGTGTGACTTTATAAATTATTATTGAAGGGCAAACTAGAGGAAAATGTGTGCATAATATGTAATGAGTACACTGTGATCAGATTGTCATTTAGGATTTCATAAGTGGCCAACTTTCAATAACATTTTGGTAAAATTTATTTTCCCCGTGTGCAGAATCAAAGTACATAGCATTGACTCCTCCCCCGTGGAAAGACCCCTTTTTGCAAGCTCCCCAGAAACATTTGGCGCGCCAAAGCAACACTGAGTACTTCACCCTAGGCAGCAGCCACCCCAGCAAGTGTGGATTCCTGGTTCTCAGTCACCTGAGCAGCTCTTGTTTGCTCTTCCTCAGCTTCCATTGCATCCACCTGCAATGACCCTGGGATGCCTCAGAATGGAACCCGCTATGGTGACAGCCGGGAACCTGGAGACACCATCACCTTCCAGTGTGACCCTGGATACCAGCTCCAAGGGCAAGCCAAGATCACTTGTGTGCAGCTTAACAACCGCTTCTTCTGGCAACCAGACCCTCCGTCATGCATAGGTACCAATTGGGCCTGAGAAATGGAAATGTCATGTTGGAAATGAATGCCGTCTATGCTTCGAGTCTGCCTGCTAACCTTTTGTTTCTTCAGGAGGACACTCCGGGAGCTTCTTAAATGGCCTCAGGCTCTCTGAGACAATGTGGAAATTTTATTGCAAACCTTTATTTTATTAGATGAAATAAAGGATGTGGTTTCTTTAATGTACAGTAATTGACATTTATCTAACATTTCCTACCCTTAATAGTTCTTATGTAAATATCTATCAACCACTCCAGACTTGAAAGTTTTACATGGCTCAAAATTTGTAAGCCTACCACGGCTGGCAACATTTTTAATACAAAACACAACTCCAAGCAGTACCTACCTACTGAAAAGCACTTTCTCTTTTCAGAAGTATGGTTTTCTATAACATTTAGATAGAATCCTGAAAGGCAGTTGGGGACAATGAAAAATAAATAATAAAATTATGTAAAACACTAATTGAAATTCCCCCATCCAACTTATTAATGTAGTAACAAATAGCTTTGCCAGCGATGGTCATAAGGGACATCTAAGATGATCTCTCACAGATATGATTTTTAGGAAAATGGATTTTTTTCTTCGAAAACAGAAATTTCATGTAAATTGCCCTTCATTCTTTTAAATATTTTAATATAAAATATCAATTTGAAGTATTTAATCATTATTCCAAAATGAAATTTAACTGAATGTTTTTTTAAACTAACTATTTGGCTTAGTTGGTACTTCTAGATACTTTGCTTGAAAAATGTAGAATTAATTGATCTGGGACAAAAGCCTGTTGCGGAGAAGTGAGGGACTCTCTCATGGCCTTGAAGGCAGATGAGATTCAAGAGCTCTGTTATTAGCATCTGCCCTACAAGAAAGCCATCCCTGTTTAGTAGCCTTCTCCGTATTTTCATAGCCCTCAGCTGTGGGCACAGTCAGCCTTCTGATGCTCACCCCATTAACAGGAGGCTTGCAATGCTTTGGATATTTTTCAAGATAGAGTAAATGCAGCCGTCATTATAAATCTTTTCTTTTGCGAAGGTCCCTGCAGATGGAGCTTCTCCTCCTGCCTCTTAGCGCTTAGCTATGCTGTGTGTGTGTATCTATGTTATATGTATGTGTCTATATGTGTGTTGTGTCTGTATTGTATGTATATTATGTGTGCATTGGATGTATGTCTCTGTGCCTGGGTTTTTGTTTGCCCACGTGCTTGTTCTGTGTGTCCTACACAGCTGTGTGTGCATATGTATTGCCTGTATATCTGTACTGTTTAAAATGAAGATGTAATTTTCTTCCATTTTATATTTTTAATCTCATGGACAAGGAAGCCCTTAAAAGCAACTTTGAATGAACCTCTTGAATGGGGATTTATCCTTTCTACATTCAAGGCATGATTATAAAATTTGAGCGCTATCCTAGTTACTCTGCAGCCTCTGACATAAGTGTCTGTCACTTACTTAATTTTGAGCAAGAACTAAAAATCCCTAAGCTCACCCCAAAGTACTCATTGTCCTTCGTGGCCTCAAGCCACACTTCTAAGGGCAGATGGAAATTCATGTGCAACAATTGAATAGCCAAGTATTTAGAGACTAGACATGCCTACACACATAGATGTCATATGACAGGAAGGCAGATGCTATCTCTTCTTTACGCTGTGAGTTTCACTTTTCAGAAGTGAGGGTTGTGCCTCCCCAACACAGTGCATTGGCTAACTAGACTAGCACCCGTATAAATCCTTTATTCAACCCACAACATCTTTAAACCATGGTTTCTTATTAGAAGATAATTCCTGTTTGCTGCAAGTGTTTTATCAACAATGACAAAACAAAAAGTGAGAAAAGCTGTTGCCTTTTTACCGGAAGTTACTTGCTATTAACATAAACGTACACCAATAAAACTTATAAGCATGCATATAAATTATTTACTTTGCAATAATTTTAAACATGCCCTGCCTTCACAGTACAAAGTGTTTAGGTGCTATTTTATGTTAGTCCCCAGATTTTTAGTGACCGTGGGGTGTCTCTGAGCACAGCTCCCCTCTTATGTTGCCAGCAACACTGTCCTGTATCTCATAAGCTTAGCCGAGTAGTGCTGGGAGCATTATTTTTGTACAAGTGCACAGTGAATTTCCCACATATGAAGGGAACACAACAAAACACAAATGACTGTGGAGGAACGGTGTATTTCTTCCGACTTATCTCTCTAAGGCACTCCCCACCAGATCTATCTGAATATTCACAGCAACTCCACTTGTCAGTAGCCATATTTGTTTATTAATTCTGACCAGAAAAATTACAACTTAGCATTGTTTTTTAGCCTTATTGTCAAAACAGAAAGACATATGTTCTTCTCATTTTAATTCGCATACTAGGTTGGACACGGTTCTGAACGTTTTCTTTCCGTTTGATGACTGGCTGAGCAACTGGTGCACTGCATATTGGCCAGCGAACTTCTCATCCCTTTTCTTCACCATCAATTTTGCTCTGTTTTCTTTTTGTGTACTGGTTCTCCCAACACCCCACCAGCACCCTAGGACACATATTTTCCAAGATTTGCTATTAATTTCAAGATTTGCTCCCTCTTTTTGTTCTTTCTGAAAGCCACATGGAAATGGAACTTGTATTTGGGGCTTTTATTTATTTCTATTTATTTATTTATTTATTTACCCCCATTTCTCTTCTCTTCTCTCTCCTTCCTTCTCTCCCTCCTCCCTCTGTTCCCCCCCTCTCCTCTCTCTCTACATTGTATGTATGCATTTTATGTTTGTATGTGTTCATATGTGTATTACATGTGTGTCTTTGTTTCTGTCTTTGTTTATGTGTCTTTGTATGCTTTGTATATGTGTGTGTGTATGTATGTGTGCATGCACACGTGTGTGTATTGGGTGTTATGTATATATGCAGGTGTGTGTTGCATATGTAAATGTATATGTATCTGCATATTATATGTATATATAGGTAAATAAGTATATACATATATATGTGATTGTGCTTGTCCATGAATGTGTGTACATGTGGATCCTAGAAATCAGTCAGCTGCCTTCTTTAGCCATCTTACTTTTTGAGAGAGTCTCTCTCTGAACCTGGGCTGGACAGGCTCAGTAGCAAGTCCTGAAGTCCATGTATCTCCACCCTCCCACACTTTCACTATTGTTACAGTTATTCACGGCCCATGCTCAGATTTATACATGAGTACTGGGGTAGCACATTTGGATTCTCATCCTGGCACACTGTGCATTTTATCGATGAACCTTCTCGTCAGCAATATAGCTGAGTCCAAAGGGATGACGTCTCCATATTAATTTTTGATAATTGGAACAGTATGTACTGTCCCTCAAATCCCCCCGGTTTTGCTTTGTTTAGTGTCTTTTGCTAGAGTCCAAATTCTATAGAACTCTAAAAAAGTGTCCATATATCAGCAATCTGCACTTTGATGGCTGGAGCTGGCCCTGACCCTCAGGATGATGATTTAAAGCCTCAGTGTCTCACTCCATGGTGTGAGTGCTCCAGTGTTTTGTGAAGAGATGTTGATTGTCTCCTTAAAGTGGAGTGTTGTGTGGAGTGGAAGCTGACCTGTGTGATGGGCTTGTGTGGATGTGTGGATGTGTGTATCCAGGCAGTCTAGGGTAGACTTTCTACAGTCTCTGAACTACATCTTCTAAATGGTATCTGAATGGTTTTATGAGCTCTGTAATTAAAGCCTAATGAAACTAAAATGAAGGATTCCAGATTCTGGGAGAACAAACATGCACAAAGAGTGCTACTTAACACCATACTCAGGGTTAACACCCTCATTTCCTGGAGTGCCTCAGACCAGCAGGAGGAACCAGACTCCCTGTTGTTTCCTTCAAGTCAATATTTGAATCACAGTCTGAGCACCCCTCTGAGACAGTGCCCCAAATCTGTCATTTTTCATCTTTGAAGCCCTGCATGGAATAGAATCTTCTCCTCGGCTTTGAGGCACCTCCACCCTCTACATCAGTAAGGCTGCCCTATCAGATCCAGGTCCTTGTACCAGATGTGGTAAGCATCCACCTGAGTACAGGGAGAAAAGTCATGAGAGCTATGAAGGAACCATGTCGTTGATAAGATGGAGCTTCATACCAGCAGACATAGGGCTTCATATTCTGTCAGCATGTCTCAAATAACTTCAATGTATCCCTGAGCCATTCACAGTTTTCACTGACCAGACTGAATTTACTACACAAAACACGATAATTTCACTGCACTTCTTGTTTTGAAAAATTGGATTTTCAAGAATGTTAAGTGACTGTTGAAGGTCCAATCATTACTGAAAACTGTGAGCTACACCCTTCCACCTTCTTTAATTTTATTTACACAAAGAAAATCTTTATTTGTAGAGGGAAAAAAGGAGGACTACATAGAATATTTTATTATTTATTCCTAAATGTACAGATATATTGTCAGTGATAGGAAATGTCTATAATTTAGAAGGCATGCTGTGGTTTAACTAGAGTGATACTTTGAAACAATGTGGTCAAGCCAGAGTTTGCCTGAAGAACCATAATATTCATGATAGCATGAGCACCTTAAGTGGATAAACTTGTATATTTCCAGTGTTTGAATATTGCTCATGTAATAGAATATTTAACAGAAATTTTGTTTAGTACATGGAATAATACTAAGTATCTTCAGATTCTAGTAGTAAAAATTATCCTGCCTGCTAACAGTACTCAGCTGTAGTCAGTAGCCAACTGGTATAAATGTGAATGCAGGCAAGTCACACATAGTGACCAAGAGGCTAACTCAACCCTTACCATGTGGCGTTCTTTGTTTTAGCAATAATATCTGACCACTATGTTTAAGCATTCTCTCTAGGGGTAAGTGTTGCAGCTCTCACAGCCATCCCTAAATGGAATGTGTGTGTGTGTGTGTGTGTGTGTGTGTGTGTGTGTGTGTACTTTTTTTCATTGTTTGCTTTTTTTGTTTTGTTTCATTGGGGATACTGTGGGAACTTAAAATCTGAGAAACACCAAACAACTGTTTCCTGAGTGCTTGTGATGAGTGTCCTAGATATTAGACGAAAAGAAATATGGAAAGCCTGGTGATCACTGTGTCACTCAAGGCCTGTGTTCTAGAATGTTCAATAACTTTGCAAATAAGAACTGGCAGCAGCTGAATTATTGGGATCAGGTGGCGACATTCATGAAGGGTTTTATATCAAGTTTTGGGTGTGAGTATGTACATGCACATGTGTGTGCTTGCATAGGTAGAAGGTGTGAGGGTTAGATAGAGAGTTTAATTTATTTAAGTAATACTTAAGTCACTAAAAGACATTTTGTTTGTCAATTGTAATCATATAAAGCAGAACTAGAGGTGTAGGCACATACCTGTAATCCTTATACTTGGGAGGGATGAGAATCCTGGTGGTTCCAAGGCCAGTCTGTGTACAGTGTGAATTCTTAGATAGCCTGGGCTACAGAATGAGACCCTCTCTCAAAAATAGGTAGGTAGGTAGCTACAGAGATGATAGACAGACAGACAGACAGACAGACAGACAGACAGACAGACAGATAGATAGATAGATAGATGTACAGATAAAAGCAGAAGATTCCCCATATCAGTGTCAAAGAAATGGCTATAGCAGATGATAAAATTCAGTACTGTGAGGGTTTACTAAAGATAGATAGACAGACAGACAGACAGACAGATAGATAGATGATACAGAGA
Organism: Rattus rattus; assembly: GCF_011064425.1. NCBI lineage: Eukaryota > Metazoa > Chordata > Mammalia > Rodentia > Muridae > Rattus > Rattus rattus. The sequence goes on from NC_046166.1 coordinate 67,803,623, forward strand.
TATATAGATATATACATAGATGTGTGTGTGTTGTGTGTGGTGTGTGTGCATGAGAGAGAGAGAGAGAGAGAGAGAGAGAGAGAGAGAGAGAGAGAGAGAGAGAGAGAGAGGGGAGAAAGATGTTTGAAATTTTTCTCGAAAACTGGGAACTGGGATGGTATAAACTAAACTTCTCAAGGATCATATGGAAAGATACAGACTTAGTGGGCTTTATTAACTTCTTTCCACATTTGTAGGCAAAATATGTCTTTGCTGGAAAGGTGGACAATTGCACCCTTTCTAAAAAGAATTACCTACCTGTGTTTGGTATTCTGGATCTCTGCTCTAAAAAAAAATTATATTCCCCTGTGACTTTGTTCTGTGACAGCTGCTTGTGGTGGGAATCTGACAGGCCCTGCTGGAGTGATTTTATCCCCAAACTACCCACAGCCATACCCTCCTGGGAAGGAGTGTGACTGGAGAATTAAGGTGAACCCGGACTTTGTCATTGCCTTAATATTCAAAAGGTACGTGTGCTGCAGACTACCTCTTTTCAGTAGGCTGTTAATGCTGTGCCCAGCTCACCACATTTGTTAACTCAGAGTGCCCAACTTATAAGTAGTGAGTCATCAGCTCAGGCACCTTGTCAGAGGCAGGGCAGCAGGAGAAGAGAGATTCTGCCTTGATGGCCAGCATTCTACATGAAAGACATACATGGATTTCTTTCATGCAGTAGCCATCTGGCCCACGGTGAGTTTTGTACATGAAAGCTTCAGACCAGTGATTAAAAACATGCTGTGGATGCTGGAGAGAATTCCACCTTAACATCGCGTTTGCTGCAGACTACAGAGGCTGGCTCTTTCCCACAGCATGTTCTGCTTGACGGTCTGCAGGGCAGTGCGGTTTTCATCATTAAAACTGCTGGGATGAAGTAGAGATAAAAACAGGAGATTCCCCATATCAGTGTCCAAGAAATGGTCATTCACACCTGCTATACAAGATGATAAAACTCAGTACCATAAGGATTGACTAAAATCAACTCCATTTTAACTATGGCTTAAACATGAAAGGTCCTCTGCTTCTGCTGTTTGAACTCTTGGACACCAGATGACAGTTGTTTAGGGGACTTTTGGAACCTTCTGAACATGAGGTCTTATTCATAGGCATATAATCATATAGGTGGAACTTGGGTGGGGGATTATATCATAGCCCTGCTTACAGGTAGACTGTTTCTGGGACACCATGATAGAAGTAAGCCAGAGAACATAACCTCTGGCCTTCAATCAAGGATGGAGAATAAACAGCTATGCCTTACTCACCATTATAAATTATAGCCACTGGGCTAGGAGTGAATATATCATTTCTTCCTTTGGCTGCTTTTGTCAAACAGTTGTTTCCTGTGAGAGGAAATACTTTTTATAGTAATAGATTATCACATTAGTATTTGCTATATGGTAATTGCATTTTAGCAAATACTGAGATCTTATCCAATAACAATACTTCGATTTCTTAAAAAAAAAAAAAACAAAAAAAAAAAACGTAAATGAATGTGATGTTCCGAAAGCTAAATGTCTGAACGGTGGTGGTTGCTAGGCAGGCTCTTCAGCCACGAGAACAAAGGAGACTGGATATTTGATTTCTCTGACAGGAAACAGGCTCCTTGCCTTCAGCTTGTGAGCCAGCTCTCAGCCCCTCATGGGTGCTGGCCTCTCTTACTGTCTCTGATCCAGTATAACTGATGGGTCTGAGATTCCACCTTAGTTGGTAGCTGGGTACTAGCTCCTGAAAGTGCTTCTATTAATGATCAAAAGGACAAATACTTTCAGAATGCTTGTCCAGCATGCGGAATGAGTGAGCCTTTGCTGGTGGAGACAGCTGTGCAATTGTTCCTTGCAGTTTGGTAGACCTTCCTTAAAACCTGGATGTCCATCTGATTCCTGGAGATAAAGAGTGAAGTGACCATTGCATCCAAGCAGAGGCTCATTACTCAGTTTCACACTTTCCCCTGTGGCAATGACCAATGATCAAAGACACAAAGGGACATTTCATTTGATAATCAATAAGGACATTTATCACAGGAAGTTTCCCTGCTGTGTTTTACAAACCTCTCTGAAAGATATACAACACAAAAAATCCCTAAACTCTTGGGTTCTATGAACCATTACTTTGTCCCCTATCTGTTTAGTTCTACATTTAGGCAGCTTCTCTGAGCTTAAAATCATTGTGTTAAGATGAGCACCATCTGAGTGACCATGCTGTCACTGTCACAAAAGCCATATGGTGGGAGGGAAGTAGCCAGAATGCTGTGTGGGGACAAGTATGGTCAAATGGAAGAATATGTGACACACTGCTGAGGTCTCCATGTGCTGACATCATCCATAGTCTTCAGAGGACTCTCCCAGAAGACTGAATTCTGATGTATTCTTGTGGGGATGATGAGAGTCTGACATTAGAAAATTGGAAGAGAGCACTCTAGGGCCACAGGCAAGCTGTTGACTACAGGGAACAAGATATATCACTGTCCCTGTAGATTGTATGGTGGTACAGATTCATGGGGAATTGAAACTCACTAAACAGACTGGGTTAGACCTAAGGAAGTTACTATGATTTGTAGGTATATAACGTTATGGTAAGTAGAAATAAGCCTGATTATTACAAAGGAAACTGGAATTAATTATAAATTAAACACCAGGACACCATGTCAAAACTATTGAATGTCCAAAAGGTGGTTCAGCACAGAATATGTTTCTTTTATTTCCAATGTCTGATTGAATTTCAGTGTTCAATGGGTAATTATGACCATAACCACCTTTGCTAGACACAGGAGCAGACTCTAGATTTATCCATGACAATGACCATGACTAAAATTATTCTTCCAGCAAAATCAAACATAGCACTTGTGATTATACCAAATCTCTGAACTTTGGACCTCTGCTCTTCCTTCATCATGTCTGACAGCAGCGGACTTGTAAATAAGATTTGAATTGACAAATTTATAAATTTACAAGCAGATATTTTTAAAAAAAAATAGTGGTGTCACTGTGACAATTAGAGCAGACAATGCAAGTCTTAACATGGACTGGATGTAGAAAAGAAAGGAGAGAGAAACACAGACTGTGGGAAGGAGGGAGAGCGAGAAGGGATAATAGAAAGATTGGTTGGTACATTCAGCGTGTTAACATGATAGGTAATGTCTGTGCTCTACCCATGCAGAAACCATAACCATTGGTCCCCTCACCTAAAGAAAAAGTAATAATTACAGTTTTTAATGTAAAAATAAACCAATGAGAGGTTTTCAATTTTTAACATTTAGAATATACATCAGTACCAAGTACATATATTTTAAATCTCAAAATGCTCACCTAATAATCAAGATTCAGTGGGAATCTGTCTGTTTTGAGTCAGGCTTCATTCAAGTCATCCTTAACTTTACTAACTTCATGGGAAGAGGACAGGGTGCCACACCCATGATGCTACACCCCTGATGCCACACCCATGGTGCCATTATTTGTTTAGTTTAAACTTTATTCAAAATTGTCTACTACCGAATACATTGGCCATTATGCAAAACACTGATAGAAATTATGACAAGCAATACTTCTAATTTAGCATGTTGATTAGTGTTGTATTTAATTTCACTTACTGTAATCATTTAAATTATTATACAAAATCAAACTAAATGGTAATGTGTTCCCAAAAACTTACTCTTAAGACACAAGGTGAGTTTATGTTGGGGACATAGGTAATACTTTGCTTCCTTATTAGTTTTAGCATGGAGCCAAGTTACGACTTCCTGCATATCTACGAAGGGGAGGACTCCAACAGCCCACTGATCGGAAGCTTCCAGGGTTCTCAAGCCCCAGAGAGGATTGAGAGCAGTGGTAACAGCCTCTTCCTGGCATTCAGGAGTGATGCCTCTGTTGGCCTGTCCGGGTTTGCCATTGAATTTAAAGGTGCGTGATGGGATGGATTTGTGGAGAAGTTAACTTGTGTCAGGGGCTGCTTCTGCAATCAGCATTTCTTCATGAGATCCTATATCTCAAGCATGTGTTCCTGAACTACATGCATGAGTGGCCTGTGTTGGGGGGAAAGGGAGGTCTTTCTGAAGAAGAGAGACCCATCTTTCATGTGTTAAAAAATATTTCTATCTCTGTTGGAAAACAAGGGAAAGTAGATAAAATGGTTTTGGCATGGATGTTTTTATCTGAACATTGATTATAATGTGTGTAATAACTGATTTGATGACATCTAAGAATCATTTGATATGTGTTAGCATTTTCTGATTTGTTTCCTCAGGATGCCTAGACTTAAATTCACTGAGATAGTCTTGCCTCTGCTTTCCCATTGGGATGCTGCCCATCACGCTCTGTGTCTTCTTCACTCATAGACCTAAACTAGTTGAGAAGCTCTGGCCTAGGCAGATCCTCTTGTCTCAGATCCCAGATTCTTTGCCTATGGATGCTTTGGGATTTATTGAACTCTAAGGAAAGGAGCCACATATAAAACCAATATACCCCAAGCTCTTTGATCCAGAGTCCATAAAACAAATACCATTCTTCAATATGAATTCATATGTGAATGAAGGAAAGGACTGATTAAAATACAGCAATAATTAGAACTTAGCATGACATTATCAATAGTAATGATAATTGTAGTAAAAATAAGTAAGCAGATAAAATAACTAATTGCATTTATTGAAATCATTAAATTTAATTTGTAGTGAAAGTTATAAAATAAAATGAAGGTATGTTTTATTTTAGTCACCATTCAAATGGACTTGTATTGCTTTTTATGGCTCTAAGTTAAAAAAAATTGCTCAAAATCTCAAAATCCATAAGTGTAAGGATCTTTCTTAAAACACATGGTAAAATTCATGCAATCATGTTGTGCCTTTGTGGTCGAGACAGCCGTGTTTTGTGGGATGAGAATGTCCCTTACACATATTCACCGAATGAAATGACAAATGTGTTATCAAGACTCTAGATGACCCTCACCAAGCCTGTTCCAGACCTAGCTACAGCCCAAATAATCAAGCCACTACATGCAAAATAAATAAAGTTATAATATGAATAACCAGAGGTGAGGATGTCCTCCCTATTTAGGTTTATTCATTCTGTATATTCATCCTTTAATTAGATATTTGTAGCTTTTAATGTTTGAAACATTTTCTGGAGGTCAGTGGGAAGGGCTCCCAGGGGCTAGCAGAACCACTGTCATGGGCAAGCAATCTCAGGGTGAGTGCCACAGTCTACAGAGATTGTTGCTAGATGCAATGGGCCAGGAGGGATCCCAGAGCAGTCACACACCGTGTGTAGCCATGCAAGGGACCCTTCATGTACCAATTTGCTATACAGAGCATGAGTTTATAAAGGTTTTTCTAAATGGAATGGACAAGAGCAACAGAAATATGCACAGAGCTATGAAGCCATCTAATTAGAAAAACATAGCAAAATGTAAGCAGAGACAGGACTGTGATTTATCACTGAGCTCCCAGAACTGACAATTGGTAAATGGAACCAAAAGATCAGATGAAGTCATTTGTAGACAAGCCAGCTACCCAAGTCTCAGTCCGTGGCATGAGATAGACGGGTGTGTAATCCTTGTCTTATCAAGCCACACACAGGTCTGAAAGAGATTTATAGTAAAAGATAATCAGAAAGAAAGGCAAGGCCGTGGGTCTCCACTGATCGACAAACCAGGAAAGGTTCATTTTTTTTTTTTTTTGGTTCTTTTTTTCGGAGCTGGGGACCGAACCCAGGGCCTTGCGCTTCCTAGGCAAGCGCTCTACCACTGAGCTAAATCCCCAACCCTGAAAGGTTCATTTTTTAATGAGGCAAGGATGGCAATTGCCAACAAATATGTGCTTGCCCATATCTTGAATGACTCAATGACAGGGCGACTTTGATGTATATAAACAAACAGGAATAAAGATAGGCAGTTTTGTTTAAATATCTAATGATCTACACAAGGTTCAAGGCTACTATAAATAATTATGAGACGATCAGCCACTATTTGAAATATCCACATAGGCTCTCAGTGAAGTGACTAGAGACACTGCTCTCTGCATATGAGCTGCCTGCTGAGGGATCGTGGATACCAGAAAATGGGTTTCAGATAAATCAATGTTGTCGACCAAAATATATAAAAATGAATTTGCTAAATTTAATAAATTATCCCATAACAGGCTCAGTGTCTACAGTGCATTCAGCTGTAACATATTATATAGATTTGGAGAATATTTACAAGGGAGCTCTCCCTTTGCTCTTGGTGATCCACGGAGTGCTAAAAATCCAAATGAAAATATCAAAAACTAATGAATACAACAGCGAGACAAGCTTCTCATGCTTCCCGTAGGACTCACCAAGATGTGATATTTGTTTGATATTTTTCTTTGTAATTACGTGTCATTCATGCCCTGAACCTATTCTATCCTTTCTCTCTCTTGCACACCTGACCATTTCCATAATACTCTACCTCCAGAGATTAATTCATGCAATTACTAGATTAACTGACAAACAACGTGCTTACCGTGACCAGGAAGAAATAAAAGCAATATCAGCAATCTTGATCCCAAACAAAAATTACAAAATAGAATTCAGTGTAGCACTTGTATGATACAACACTCCTTGCATGTATGGTTGGCACTTTTCTGTAGTAGATCAAAGAATTAGAATTTTAAACTTTTTCATGGAGATACAGTTTTCAAACCCAAGGTATGGGTTATCCCAGAGCCTAAACTAGTACTCAAAGAAAAGAGCATAACATTGAGCTGAGTGGTGTCCTCTGTCTTCTGTAACACCTACTGGGAAGTCTGTGAAGTTTGGCCTTACTTGGCCCTCTCATGGGAAGGTAAAGAATGAAGAGATGTTTAACCAGCAAATCATGACTCTAAAATTTCACAGAACATGTGGTTACAGATAGATGTTGATTGATTTGCTGATAGTTTGAATGACCCATTGAAGCAGAAAGAACTAAGTTTGACTGAATAGCAGCAAACTGATTTCCAGACAGATCTTATGTGACACCCACACTGAGCCTTGCAGTCAGTAGTCACATTAATCAGTAGTACACACTTGTGTGTCCTTGTGAGTGTCCGGCCTTGATCTGAATTTCAGACCGTCACCACTTACATCGAAGAATGTTGGTAATATTGGGCACTGAGCTCAGTCTGGAGTGTGGCATGTCCTCATGGAACTAGCAAATGCAGTTACTGCAATTAAGGTAAAATCACAGACCAACTGACACCCACCAGATGTAATATTTGACACTTGTTAATCAGATGTCATTTTCCTGCTAAGTTTGACAATCTTCAATGCATCAGCCCCAAGAACCATAACTCAGAGTGCTCTCTAAGTTTCTAACCTGAGTCTGTTTTCATTGCCATGAAAAGGTACAAGGGATTTTAGGGAGAGCTCCATTTTTTTTTTCATTTTGTGAAGCCAAATTACCAGTTTTTGAAAGCTGTGCAACAAGTTCACATTGGGATGAGTCAGGAGCCAGCTGGAAAATGAGCCTCAAATTTTCCTCAATCAGTTTTAAAATGCACAGCAATTAGACCCTCAACCAGCTATAAAAGGCACATCACAAAACACCCTGTCTTTGCTTACATGGAAATAATTTTATATCACCCCGTAATAAAAATGTCATTTTAAAAAGAACAAATATAATTTATTGGAAAATAATTCCCTACTGTGAAATAGTAAGCTAACTTGGTTATTAGTTGATGGGGAAATATTTCTAAAAAGTTTTCCCATGCTGGACACCGTGGTAGGCCTTGAATGAAGTAGGCAAAGAGACAAAGAAAATAACTACACACAGAGATAATCATGATACTCATGCCCTTTCTTCTTCAGAGAAACCACGGGAAGCTTGCTTTGACCCTGGGAACATAATGAATGGGACAAGGATTGGAACGGACTTTAAGCTGGGCTCTACAGTTACCTATCAGTGTGACTCTGGTTATAAGATTGTGGATCCCTCGTCCATTGAGTGTGTGACAGGAGCTGATGGGAAGCCGTCCTGGGACCGGGCACTGCCTGCCTGCCAAGGTACTTGTGACTCAGTTTCTCTTCCCACTTCTACCCACTGTGCAGTCTCACTGTCCAGGACTATAATCCCCAGCTAAGGTGAGACTCTTCCCTTTTAACAGTTCTTGCCGAGTCCCTTGGATATTCACTCATCTGTTCTGATTGTTCTTGAACAGAGCAATATTTTAATTCACATAGTTTCAAACTTTTATGCCTGTCATCTGATATACAAGAGGTACATGATAACATTCTCTAGAAGCTTCTCAATAAATAGATGAGCATAGATGACAGATTAAATAAATGACAGATAAAATGGATGATAGATTAATAGATCGATAGATACATAGATAGATAGATACATAGATACATAGATAGATACATAGATAGATACATAGATAGACACATAGATACATAGATAGATACATAGATAGATAGATGATAGTTATAGATTGACAGAGGTTGGTGGGTAGGTGTGTGGATTGACAGATGGTCAGATGGGTAGATACATAAATGATATAGTTAGACAATATTTTGGAATGGAGTATTTGCCAAAGGAACTGATTGGATTTCACATGACCAAGCTAAAATAAAATAGGTTTTCATTCTTCATACATATTTTTAGAACTTTGGTCGGTAAGCTTTTAAAATAACTTATATATTCTGAAATAGCCACTTTGAACTGATGTAGCTGAGGCAGAAGCAGACAGTGACCTGTCTACATAGACGACCTGAGTTATGGTATCTCAGTGGAAATGTCCCCTTCGGGATTAGTTTACAGAAATATCCTCCATCTAAAAGAGGAATGAACATTTCCACTTTAAAATTGCAAAATTGTTATCTTAGTTAGGATTTCTATTGGCTGCACTAAATCACCTCTATCAAAATCACCTTGGGGAGGAAATGGTTATTTCAGCTTAAAGCTCTCAGGTTCTTACTCCATCTTTGAGCAAAATCAGGGCAGGAACCTGAATGCAGGAACTGAAGCAAAGGGTGTGGGAAAATTCTACTTACCAGCTTGCTCTCTGTGGCTTGCGCAGCCTGCTCTGTTACCAAGGACCACCTTCCTAGAGGTGACACTGTCCACAGTGAGCTGTGCCCCGTCATTGATGAATCACTATCCAATCAAATGCACCACAGGACTTCCCACAGACCAGTCTGATAGAGGCATAGTTTCAACTGAAGTTCTTGCTTCCCAAACAAGTCTAGCTTGTATTAACCAACTAGCACAATAGTTATCTTAGATGTTGTGGAACATAAAACCACTCTGCAATATGCTATCACAAGCAATTGTGGTTCGGTTAAGTTCGTTAAGCCTTTCCTGGCTGGCCCTGAATGTGTTAAAGCTGTCAAAGGAATGAGCTATTGTCCTGAGGTAAGAGGTGAGCCTGCCAAGTCATAGTAACCCAGGACTGGGGACAGTCTCCCAACAGTCATTAGCTATCTCAACAAACCAGTAACAAGTGCCTTCCCCGTTAGATTACCACATTCTACAGGGTTTATTAATCATGGAAAATGTCCTGTTTGTCCATTAGGACTTAATAGTGTGCTAATTAGCACTGAGCAGATTAAACGTGCTATCTTTAATTTCCTTTTTTTTTTAACTGCTTGAAAATTGCCATATCAAGAATAAATGAACTGTAATAATGTAGTGAATGGGAAGGAGGCCAGGAGAAAATGAGGGAGAGAGAAAGAAAGGGAGGAAGAGAGGGGATTTCAGTCAAAGCCCCATGTCTGATATGTTCATGTGATGAAACTCATTAACTTACACATTTAAATATGAACCAATACTTATAATAAAAAGAAGCAATGATCTTGGAAAGAAACTGAACTTTCTCATATCTCAGAAGCAACTTTGAATTTAGATCAGTATTGGCACCCCAAAGAAAAAGAGCCATTGAGTGACACCGGATATCACAAAGGGACAAGCGTATGGGATGCTCAGCCCTGTGCTTCGGTCCCCAGTCACACAGTTGGACAGAGGAGCAGGTGCCAGTCCCTCCTGATAGTACATTAAAGATGCCAACGATGGGACGTAGCTTACAACCTGAACAAGTGCCTGGAGTTTAGTTGGATCTCAGTGCCAGGATATTTGAAAAGAACTTTTCACATGAGCTAAAAAGTTTTCCAGTTTACCCAGAAAAGAAACACCAAAGTTAGTAAGATTATGAGAAGGAAAAGGTTCATACAACCTCATAGTACATACATGTGCATGCATAGATACACACATTACATAAATATACACAAAGGTATATATACACACATACTCATGCACACACACATATATAGAGGCACATGTATCATATACACATATATACACACATGCACATAGACACTCATGCACACATATATACACACATCAATCCATACATACACACAAATGTATATATGCACGCATTCTCATGCACATACACATATATACACACATGCACATATGCACTCATGGATACATATATACACAAATCAATCCATACACACACACACACATATATACATATATATATATGTGTGTATGTATGTATATAGATATTCACACATATGGATACTTGAATATATATATACAAATGAGCATATACACACCTATACACATAAACATTTATACACACATGCATACATACATATATATATATCATTCTAAATACTTACACTCACATACACACACTCATATACATACACATACATGTATATACATACATACATGCAAACACATACATATACACAGTATAGCTAGTAATAGTCTAGCTATTTTCATTATTATTTGAACATGCCTCAGACAGGTCTTGATCATAACATCAGTCTTTTTTGAGTCCAAAGCTTTTGCTCCTGTGAGTCTCTGGCTCAGTGTTCCCGTGGTCCTGCTGCCAGTGCAGGGGCAGCTGCTGACATAGATGTGTGTGTTTGTTACAAGATGAGCTCCTGTCACCAGCATCACCATCTTCAAAGCTTACCATTCTTGGCTGGCTGTCTTTGCAGCACCCTGTGGAGGCCAATACGTGGGCTCGGAGGGGGTAGTTTTGTCACCAAACTACCCTCATAACTACACAGCTGGGCAGATATGCATCTATTCCATCACGGTGCCCAAGGAATTTGGTAAGAAATTGCTATTGTTTCTGACTCGTTGGCATATGCTTTAGAGCTAATTTGTCTGTTGTTTTGGTAAGATTAGAATAAAATGATACAAAAGAAATGTTATTCGCTACAGAAGCAGACTTTGCAAACCCTCTTCTACCAGAGGGGTACCATGTGCTTATGTTTACCCCTAGAGTGCTGTTGAATTTCAACCATTAATGTGGCCCCATACTATGCTCTGTCCAGAAGTAGATTTTGAAGTCAGTTGTTTGTAAATTTGAGGCAGGAAGACACATGCAGTTCAAGAGCATAAGTCATATAAATGCCTGTGGTAGTAAATATTTGATATTAATGCCCCACCTTTGATCATTCAGTTCCAGATAAAAGACACAAAACTTTTATACTTATATTAAGCCTTTAAAGCCTTAGAGCTGGGCAGATGTCCACCTTTCATGCTATTATGTCTACTTCCCTACCAATACCCCAAGATATGACTGGCCATATTTCCTCTGGGCTATTCTTAACTCCAGTTGTCCATGTTTCCATAATTCATCTAACCCCTGGCACCTTCTCCTCTCTGTACCTCCTTTACTCTCCTCCTCCTGGTCTCTCTGACCCCAAACCCGGGAACTGAAACTCCACCTATCTCTCTTCTGCCCAGCTATAGGCTGTAGGCATCATTATTCACCAATCAGGGATAACTTGGGTTGGGGGTGGAGGCAAGGTTACATAGCTTTACTAAGGTCCACAGGAAATCTCCTTATCCCTGAAGACAACCAGACCTTGGAGTTCAGTATTTAGCATTACACTGCATAGCAACACACCAAATCTCAACACATCCCTCCACAGTTGGTGGATTTAGTCACCATCCTTGAGACTTTGAGATGTGCACAGTGGTCCTGGCTGTCTTTATGTGATGTCCTTTCTGACTCCCAGCCAAGAAGATTGATATTATGTGGTTCTTCCCTGGGGGAAAGCCAGACAATAGCTTTCATACTCTTACAAGCCATTTCCCTTTTCCTCAATGGTCAACCAAAAGAAGAAAAAAAAAAGCCACAGACTCACAATTTGCCTTCACATTAAATCAGCAGTCACCTACTTCCATAGAAATATGGAGACATTAACTTCAATGTGAGAATGTACTTGAGATAAAAATGTTTTTTAAAGATTTTCTATTATTTCTAACTGTGTGCATCTATGTGTATTTGTGCTTGAGTCCATTCCAGTTTGAGGGGCTCTGACACCTCTGGCTTCCAGAAGTACCTGTACTCTAGAGCATACACTGACACATAGATGCACTTATTTTGTTTGAGATTTTTTCTTGGATATTTTTTATTTACACTTCAAATGTTATTTCTTTTCCCAGTTTCCTATCTATAAGCCCCCTATCCCCATCCCCCTCCCCTTCTTTTATGAGGGTGTTCCCACTCCCCACCCTGACATTCCCCTACACTGGGGGTTCCAGTCTTGGCAAGACCAAGGGCTTCTCCTTCCATTGGTGCCCAACAAGGCCATCGTCTGCTACATATGCAGCTGGAGCCATGAGTCTGTCCATGTGTACTCTTTGGGTAGTGGTTTAGTCCCTGGGAGCTCTGGTTGGTTGGTAATAGATACACATTTAAAGAAATAAAACAAATCTTAAAAAATATAAAAAGGTCATTGTAGATCCTGAGTTTCTGTCTTTGCATCCAAAAGGAGCCCAGAGCTCCCTTTATATGACAGGAGTGTGCTCCAGTAACTAACTCAGTGATGCTTCCTCCCCCTCTTGCTTCCCTGTTGAAGGACACGTATGTGTTCAGCTCTGGTTGTTCTAGAGCTGGAAGATGCTGCTGCCTCAGGCTGTCATAGTTGTTCCTCGCTTCCACGAACAACCTAACCGGACAACCAGACACAGTGTCATCTTCACAGTGTTGCTAATAATGTATGCTAGAAGAATTTCCTTATATCTCACGTTAAAACACAGACACAAGCGTTTAAACCTCCTACTGCTTAAGCACTACATTAGTTAATCTTATCCCTGAGACATCACCAAAGGATGTGGGGTTGTAACACACCTTGCTCTGGTTTATAGCTCCCCTGCTTTCTTCCTTCAGCGGATGAGTTGGGCCCATTGG